>NC_133618.1:210602732-210902732 GCF_048593235.1 Sminthopsis crassicaudata | reverse complement strand
CCAGAAAGAAAGTTCTGCCTTTTGGTTTTCTATGACACAGATTAGAGTTCAAGAGCAGAGATAAATTCTGTTACAGGATTTTGGATCATCTGTTATATTCCTATCAGAGCAGGATGGCTAGTGGAGGGAGTGCCAAGTGAGAAATTGGGATTAGGGATTAGCATTTTCCGTTATTAGTTCATCCATTTTTTTAACCTCATTAGATTTGTATCTTAGACCATGAAGACAATTGAATCCTATTTTGGAAGAGGTTTGAGAGGACATGTGGAGCTGAGAAAATGTCTAGCCCTCCATCTTGTTGGTCACAAAACCCAGAAGTCCAGAACAATTATCTTAAAAAAAATTCTCATTGTTTGCATCCTGACCAAGACTTAGCAGCCCAGTTTCCTTGACCTGGTATTAAGCACCCACTGCAATAAAGATTCAGTATATAAGTAGTAAGCCCAGAACATTTTTCAATTTGATAAAAGAAATATAATTATAAGTTGAATAAAGGCAAAGGTTTTTGAAGTGACATCTCTCAGGAATCTCTAACCATAATCTAAATTCATGAGGGTAACACGGAAAAAAAATACACAGAAGAGCTCTATTTAACTTCCTATAAAAATTCTTAAAATATAGGTCAGCCTGACCAATGTGTCTAGAAGGCTAAGTGTGTATAATTTTTCTTTCCTTTCAAAATTTTATAGCCCTAGGTTCAAAAGATCACTTCAGACTTCCTAAAAATAAGAGTATGATAGCCTATGTTTGGATGTTTTCTTATTTGATGGACAAAGGTAGCTATTATGTTCATTAGAACTTCTTTGTTTCTTTCCTTTTTTCTTTCTTCTTCTTCCTTTCTATTTCTAGCTCCTTCTTACCTGTTCTTCTTTCTATGCCTTCTTTATTCCTTCCTTCCTTTCTACCTCTCCTGTCTTACTCCAGAAATTACCTGAAAATTCAGGAACTGTTTATTCATCTGTCAGTTCCAGGAATTGCAACCTGCTCTGCTGCAGACCTGAGCCTGATTGCTTCACCTTAGGCAACCTTGGCCGCCTGGCTCCTGGGGATTCACTATATTGATGTTGAACTTAATGCAGTCATTCAATTAGCTTATGCCACTGCGGCTCTGAAATCCTAAATTTTAAGTATTGCCCAGCCTCGGCATTATTGGTAGCAGAAATCAGAGTTGTAGAATAGCTAGCTAATTGGAATTTCTCATGAAAAAAATCACCTTACTCTTTTGGAGTATTAAATTATGAAGTAGGTAATATGATTATCCCCACTTTACAGATGAGGTCATTAAGGTTCATAGAGATTAAATGACCAGCTCAGGTTCACATATCTACTAAGTGTTTGATAAAAGATTTTAATTCAGGACTCTAGTGACTATGCCCTTTTGCCATCTCATAGAATATAGAAAAGATAGCAATACGAAGTAACGCTTAATATGTATGTTGGAGACACATTATTCATGATCTTATATGCTAAAAGTCACTATTTTATACTTTATTCATTATGTAATTGTGGCTGGTGCTAGTGGGTCTTCATTTTCAAAGGCAATATCATCATGAGATGGTGTCTTGACTTGTGAATGAATTGGATTTAAGGAAGAGAGAGCTGTGCAAAGTCATCAGCCTCACTTTTCCTTCCAAAATCATCAAATTCTCATGGCAAAACAAAAGTCAAGATGATTGGTGATCTTGCTAAAGTAGGATAACCCTGTGGGTCTTCTATATCTAACCAAGCTCTCAGCACTTACCTAAACCTGCTTCTGCTGCCTTAATGGCCATTGGAATAAATTGTTCTCATCTTCCCATTCTGCTGCTTAAGTCTTGCTCATCGACTTGAAAGTTTCAATTTAGTTTAATCCATCTGCTGAAATGGTTTATCAAGGGACAGCTGCTAATAGTAGTATAGTTTCTTGGAGCCACTGCTGAGAATTGGGTGAAGGTGGACATCAAAGGTAGATGATCAGCCCTGAAAAAGACTTAGCAAGCATTCGCAACAGAGATGCTAGCGTTCCTTGAACATTCCATAAACCACCTCTAGGTAATAGGGAGCCATTGAAAGTTGATGGGTGTGCGAGTAACATGATTATAGTAATGTAATAGGAATCATTGAGGAACCCTTCAGGCAGAAAAAGATGGGTGAGAGAAGAAAAAGATTAGAAAGGAAAAAAGGAAAAAGTCTTGTACAATAGTCTGAATAAGAACATAATCTAAATGAATGCCTAAACTTGGGAGGTTGCTATGGAAATAGAAAGTAGGGGAAGTATGTGAGAGACACTTAGAGGATGGAAACAAGAAGATTTGGCAAATAATTGCATGTGTGAGATAAGGAACAGGGAAGAGGTAAAGATGACTCAAATGTCTTCCATAATTCTGTTTTCATGTTTTATTCATGAGTTTCATACTACCAATTCTCAGCTGCACACAAGATCTTATTTGCAGTTTTTAAGTTCATTTTGCTTGTTACCTAAACTTTGTCTTTTGCAAATAAATATTTCAGGACATAAGTATTTCCCCCAACATATTCTCTGGTTATTCTAAATTAAGAGTTATCAATTATGACTTCCACTATGTCATCTCTTTCTATGTTGTATTCTTGTCCCATTCTCCCCCTCCACCACACACACATATATACTAATCCCTGCCAGATTTCAATTTCAACATCTTGAACAGGTTGTCCAGTTGCCTGACAAAAGCATTATTCACCATTTTATAGTACATATACCATACCTTCCCAAGAGCCCACAGTCTTGCTATCACAGGTCAAGATTCAGACAAGCAAATTAAATTAAACTCAGTCCTGTCAAAAATAAAAGATAGCCAACTTCTGGTTTAAATAATACTTTCTTAGATGCAAAACAATAAATAAAATAAACTATAAGTATATATCAATCTAACCTGACTGATTATATTGCTATTGTGTTTGTAATATATTTTTAAGTAAATCTATTATTTCCAAGGTCAAATATGGCAAATAGAGGTTCTTTAAAATGATTTAAAATGTATTCCAGAATTGTAATTGTACTATAATAGAACTTTAGATCCAGGGAAAGATTTATTTTTTATTTTTATTGTATTTTAAGCAATTTTTAATCCACAATGTTAGGTTGTGCAAAAGCTTTTTTCCTGTATTGTTGATGGTCCTCTAAAACTGCTTATTTCTCAGATCAGTGAAGGGCAATAGAAACTCAGATCATTATAGAAGATGAAGATCCTTACAAAATTGAATAGATAGCAAGTGACAGCACATATAGACAGAATTGCCAGCAATGTGTTCAGTCATCAGACCTCAGAAAGTAACATCAGGTAGAATGTTACATACCTAAATGGGTTTTCAGATTTAGTAACCAAACCAATACATTTTGAATATAAACAAATATTTTAAATTAGCTGACATTTGTATGACCTGGTGCTAGAGAAAGGAATAAAATAAATAAAATAGAGAATTTTAAAATAGCATTTAATTTGTTCAAATGGAGAACAGTATGGAGCGGAGAGAAAAGAAAGCTGGATTCAAATTATGCCCATGACACATACTAGCTCGATGACTCTAGGTAAGTGATTTAACTTCTCTGTTATTCTAGGCCAGTAGAGTTGGTACTAGAAACAAACCCTACTAGGCCATATTTTGATGTAAAAAACTACAAATTAATTTATTTATGTTATACTGCATATGTATGCATTTGTCAGACATTTCCAAATTACATATTAGTCCAATTCTAGTACCCTCTAGTATTTTGGGGCCCAGGTCAGGCCATCCAGAACATTTGGCACCTTTAAACTAAGCAGCTTAAATTGCCCAGATTACAAACTGCAGATAAGAAGCTTAACTAAATTGGTAAAAGAATTTACCTCATCCAGGAGTTCCAAATTCCAACAGAATTATGGATCCATTCCATATCCCTATTCCTATTGGTTCAAACAGAAATTTTCCAAATGGAATACTATGATCAGTGATTGACTTCAGGCTATTTAAATTAGCCAACCCTACACAGTGTTTTGGGGACAGTTAGGTAGCATAACAGATAGTGCTCCAGGCCTAGAGTCAGGAAGATTCATCTTGCCAAGTTCAAATGTGGCCTCAGATGTTTACTAGCAGGATGATACTGGGCAAGTTACTTAAGCCTATTTAACTCATTTTCCTCATCTGCAAAATGATCTGGAAAAGGAAACAGCAAACCACTCAAATATCTTTGTCAAGAAAATCTCAAATAGGAGAAATCAGACATGACTGAAAAGGACTCAACAATGGAGTTTACCTGACCTCATGTTAGAAATAATTCCTGAGAGAAGTTTTAAATAAGGACAATTGCACATATCACCTGTATTGGAAAATGAATGTGTAAATTTTTAAATCTATTATGTTCAGAAGTTTTAAGAGGAAAAAAGAAGAAAATGAAAAACCCCATATAAGACTTAAGGAGATCTAGATGGTAATAAAATAGAGAAGGGAAGGATAAGACAGGATAGAATAGGAAAGGATAGAACTGAATGAATATTAGTGGTCATCAATAGTTCAACTTCAAAATATTACATGTAAACAAACAGGCTCAGAGAGCTGGAATGGCATTAATATATAATAGATCTAAAGTGCCAGGTTATAAAGGACAGCTAGCAAAGTATCTCTTTATTTTTATTTATTTATCTTTTTATATTTATATTCCATATTTATATCTTTTTATGTATATTTATATATTTATATTTTTAAACAGAGTGATTCATATTTGAACCTAGAGATAAGAGGAAGCCCCTAGATTTAATTGAATAGGGTAGTAGCAAAACTGTATCAACAATTAAGGAGAATCACTTTGGTATTAGGATGTAGTTTGGACTATTTTAGTGAAAGCTGAAACAGGGAGATCAACTAGAAGGACTTCACAATAATGTTGGTTTAGAGGTAATAAATAAGAGCCTGAATCAAAGTGATAGCTGCATGAATAGAAGTCATAGGTGAAAGATAACAATGTATTACCATTTTATCACTGTATTTCTAGATTTTATTATATGTTAAGTGGCTTTAAGAGTTGAAACTATGAGTCACCTCCAATTTAGTTTATAGACAAAAAGCATTTTAACAATCTATAAACATTTATTAAGGTATACTCTATACAATATTTGTTATCATTATCATCATTAATAAAGTGTTAACCACATCTTGACTTCTCTTTAGCATCTATTCTCACTCCAGGAAGATAGAAAATCACAGATAGGGAGTTTTTAAAAGGCAGTTTCATAAATACTTCTCTTCACTACTAAATTGGATTTTGAACAAAAAATTCAGTCATATTCATCAGCAATGCAATATTATGTTTATAATAATTGCACCTTTCCAGATAAACCATTTATAAAACTACACAATTCGATTACTTTTCTCACCAGGAATAAACAGGCTGTCCATCATTTAAATTGATTCTGTAAGGCACACTACTCCACCACCACCCCCAACTAGTTATTTATTTCTGAGAACTTATGTCTATAATTCTGGCAATTAATGTTCTCTTGAATGACCACTGAGCCCCAGTAGGGCTCAGAAAAGCTAATAGAATCCTGCAGATATTGGTGAGCATATTTCTATCTGAGAGATTTCATGATATAGTTGGAAAATATCAACCTAGTCAACCTGTATCCAGGTCCTGTCTCTACTACTAGATAATACTTCCCTTTTCTTTCCTTTATCTAAAAAATGAATTAACTGGACTAAATGACCTCTGTCCAGCTTTTCTGATATAGCATATAGTAACCACATCGCTGAGATATTATGACCCTAGTTTATTCTCTGCCAATGCATTTCATTTTTCTTATGAAGACAGAAATATTGTACCATCTACTACACAATAAAATCCTCTGAAATTTCATAACTTAGAAGAAAATTGTATCAAGTGAACTTTTTAGATCACAATTAGTTTTACATCAATTATCCCAGATGGATTTTTCTTTGTTTCCTGGATTGCTTTATGAGGATACTATGTAGTTGTGAGTTATAGAATGCATTTCCAAACTATAAAACTTATTCACTTCCAAGTGTCACATTTGTACACTCCCCCCCCCACTTAATCTTTTTCCTTAAAGGCCAGAAAGGAAATAAAATGCAAAATTGTACCACATACTCACTCTGAAGAAACAGAAACAGCAAAATGTGTGACCTTGAAGGAGTTTTACTGAATTTGTCTGGAAGATATTTTGAGCCCAGGGATAAATGGTTTTATAGAAATGCATTGTAACTAGTCTTATTTAGGATTATTAGTTAAGATACATTTTGTATCTCTGCATATATCTAAGTCATTTGAGTAAACTAGAATCACAATATCAATTTCAATGTGTTTCAAATAAAGAGAAGCATCCTCCCCTCACAATGGCTTTGTGGCTTAGTTTTCATCTGCAAACTGAGACTCACATTTATCAGCAGCATCCCTCTCCTGCCTCCTGTAATTTTAGATCATCCATCTTAGGCTTCTTTTAACCCCTTATCAAGCTCTTACTTGTCAATCATATGGAAATATGTTGAAGTACTTCATCAGCAAATCTTTCCCAATTTCTGGAGAGATCTTTGGATCATACATTTGGAGCAAAAAAAAGGAAATGAGTCCAATGATGCCAACTGTCATTTTATAAATGAACAAAAGCACATTTTACCATCTCTGTTTCTTTAGAGTTTTTCTGTGTGCTGGGGTGGGTGCTGGACCGCCTCCCCTTTCCCAAATTAACTAATCAGAGACATCTTCAGGTACAAAGAGAAAGCATTTATTTAGTCCCTGCAGGGACAGGCCCTGGGAAACATCCCAACTCCCTGCTATGTGCTCTTGAACCTGACCAGCAGGAAGTAGAACAGCTATTTAAATAGGAAAAGACCCAAGTCTTTTCGTTATATAGACCAAAAGGTGACCGATGATCACCAAGGTTGTCCATCTTCCACAGGTCATATCATTTCCTGCAACTTCCTACATTCCAGGGTTCAAGTCCTGACCCTCCAGAGATTAAGTAACCCCCCCCCGCCCTCCCCCCCATCCCTCCTGGACCTAAAGTCCAAGGCCTCATCTCCCACCTCTGGCAACAGGGATCATGTGACTCAATACTGAGAAATACTTCATTTAAACAGGCCCATTCATCTGGAATTCAAAACTTTATCATAAGTGAGAATATGATACAATTTTGCATTTCATTAACATTCTGGTTTTTAAATACTGCTAGGGAAAAGATGTTAAATGACTTGTCTAGATCATACTGCTAGTAAAGTGTCTGAGAAAAGATTTGAGTCTAGATCTTCTTGACTTCAAACTTAGTATGCTATCTCTTCTCAGAAAGTGGCAGTTTCTTCTTTACACCATACTGATGAATATGCAGCAACACAAATCTTGGAATCCATTTACCTCTCATTAAACATATTCTCTTTCTTTATAAATGATACTAATAGTTTAATTTCTATTTCTATCTAGTGTTGATTCCTTGTCCTTTATATAGACAATTCATTAAGTCAGGAATGTGGGCTGACCTCATACTATTCTCACTGGAAAGATGCAGTTAATAAAAAAAGCATTTATTAAACCCATGTTGTGTGTCAGGTGATGTGAACTGACTATCTTCCCCTGTCAGGAAGAAGCCCGTCTGGCAATTATGAGATATAACCAATTGCAATAATAGTATCCTCTGGGTATAAAGTAATTGTAAGGATGGAACTCTTTTGTTTATCCCTCAAACCTCTGTGCATACTTAAACAACCTTTGGAATATTGATTAGCACATCTTTCGATAGGTCTGGGACCTGGTCTGCCAGGTACATTTCATCTAGCTCCTTAATTCTCCACCTTTGACCTCCCTGGCATTTCCTCTGTCTTCTGAGCTCTGGCTTTACTTCTGTGGTCTCCCAGAGAAACCCTCAAAGTTATATTTCCCCCATAAAAGATTTGCTTATGATGAAGATCTTTGCTAAGCTGTCTTCAGGACTAAGCCCACTATGAATACTCTCTTTTTCTTCCTTTAACGAAACCTTTCTCCTTACTTTAGCTAACTGTGGTTAGTATAACTTGCCAGACAAGGGCTTTCTCATACTTCATGGAGTATTTCCTTTCTTCTGGTTAATTGTGAGTTTCTCAGGGAAGCTTGTATTTTTTCTTGCTCCCAATTCTATTTCATATTTGCCACTCCTGGTGCCTATTTTTTTTCTCTAATTTTCTCTGTAAGTGCTTCTCTTTTTGGCAAAGAGAATGGACATTGTGAATTTGTCACATTTATTTCAAATTAGGTATTGCCACCTTGACCTCATCATGTTAAGCTAAGGACAAAAAGAAAGGGAAGAACAATCACTGTCCTCAAGAGAGTAACATTCTGATGGGGGAAGAAAATCAGTAAATAATTACAGATGAGATAGAGACAGAGCAAATGGAAATAATCTGAGAGCGGAATGCATTAGCAGCTGGAGGGCTGGTAAAGATATCCTATAGATGATAGGATTTGACCCAAGTTTTTAAGGAAGCCAAGAGTCAAGGATGAGGAGGGACAACTGGGTCTGGGGAACAACTGTTATAAATATATGGAAATGGAAATGGAAGATGGGTTGTGTGTGAGAAATAATATGTGTCCGGGAGGGGGCCAAATGATTAAGAGTTTTAAATTTCAAAGAGACCCTCCTGAATTAATGGAATTTACTAAGTTAGGAGATAAAAAGGTGTAGGCTAGGCCAGGACTTTTTAAACTTTTTTTTTTTTTTTTTTGCCTTTTTGCCAGAAAATTTTTTACATGACTCCAGATATATAGGTAGATAAAATGTTTACTCAAACATTTACTGATAATAAATCATAATTTCATGAAGCCCACATTCAGTTATGAGACCCCACAGGGGGTCACAAGCAGCAGTTTAAGAAGTTGGGAGCTAGACAATAATACAATAAGGTCTGTTCATAAGTGGTTAAATTGCTTGAATCAAAGAATAGTACTAATGATTTACTGATATTTAAGAAAGAAGCCTCAGTGGTAATGAAATATCCAAGGATATTTTTCTGTTATTTAACATTTCTGTCAATAACATGAATAAAGACATAGATCATAACATACTATTTAAATTTGAATAGCTAGAAATTATAACTTACATATTAATCGGCATTATCAGGAATCATAGGCTAGAACATCTTGTCATTGTCATTATCATCAATGTCATCACTATTGCTGTTGTTCAGTTGTTTCAGTCATGTCCAGTTCTTTATGACCCAATATATATTGGAATGGTTTTCCATTTCCTTCTCCAGTTCACTTTACAGATGAGAAACTGAGGGAAGTAGAGGTAAGTGACTTGCCCAGGGCCATACAGCTAGTAAGTACTCAGAAAGAATTCAGGAAGACACCCAACATCAGAACATTAATCTATTTCTAATAAAGATGCAGCTAGGTGACACAATAAATAGAGAGTTGAAAAAAGCCTGGAGTCAGCAAGTAAGAATCATAGTTTAAATCTAGCCTCAAATATATACTAATTGTATGATACTGGCTAAGTCATTTAATTTTGTTTGCCTCAGTTTCCTCATCTGTAAAATGAACTGAAGGAGGGAAAGTAGCAAACCATTCTACAATCTTTTCCAACAAAGTCTCAAATGAAGAACAAAAATAATTAGCAGGGAGAAATGTAAAGCCTTCCAAACAGATTCAAGAAAATCGTATTCATAAGTTATAGTCTCTGAATGTAATAGAATATTATTGTTGTATAAGAAATAATGAGCAGGCTGATTCAGAAAACCTGGAAAGACTTAGAGGAACTTATGCTAAGTGAAGTGAGAAGAACCAAGAAAACATTGTATACAGTAACAACAAGATTATGTGATGATCAACAGTGATAAACTTGGCTTTTTTCAACAATGAAATGACTCAATTCCAACAGACTTGCAATGGGAAGAATCATCCACATCCAGAGAGAGAAGATTATGGGGACTGAATGTGGGCTAAATCATATTATTTTCATTTTTTGTTGTTGTTTGCTTATTTCTTTTTCTTTCTCATTTTCCCCCTTTCATCTGATTTTTCTTACATAGAATAATATATGTGGAAATATGTTTAGAAGAATTGCACATGTTGAATCTATATTGGATTGCTTGCTATCTAGGGGAGGGGGAAAAGAGGGAGAAAATTTGGAATACAAGGTTTTACAAAGATGAATATTGAAAATCAACTTTGAATGTATTTTGAAAAATAAAAAGCTAATATTTTTTAAAAGAAAATCAAATTCACAAGAGCAAAATCAGGAAAATGTTACTTCAGGTAACCTGGAAAACATTCTGAGGGTGTTAGGGAAGGAAAAAGGAAGAAAATTAGCATTTATTTTACTATGTACCAGTGACTGTGCCAAGTATTTTTTTAACAAATATTTTAACTTCATAACAACCCTGAGATATAGATAATATTATTATCCCCATTTTACAGGGGAAGAAAGTGAGGTAGATAGAAATTAAATGACTTTCCCAAATTCATACAACTAATAAGTGTCTGAGGTCAAATTTGACCTCAGATCTTCCTAATTCCAGTCCTATCACTCTATCTACTGCTAGTGTAGTAGTATGGTAGCCTAAAAAGTTAATGGAATCTCAGCCTACATTGAAATAATGGTACAAATGCAAGTTGGACTAGATAATCTCAGATGTCCCATCTAACTGCAGGATTCTTTCATGATGTGATTCTAGGACCTATGAAGTCTTTGTGTGTGGGCATGGTTGGTGCATTTGTGCCAAAGACTGTTTATCATTCAAGCTTCAGAAGCAATGGCTTGAGTTAGTAGCAAGGAAGGAAATAATGGAATGCAAAATCCTCAGTATTGGGCTTAGGTTTCCATCTTCATGTCACTATTTACTTCCTGTGTGAACTTGTATAAGTCTTTTCCATTCTACAAAAGAAAATGAAGACAGAAGATTGGACAAGATGATCCCCAAGATTTCTTATAGCTATCAATCCTATAGTCTCATATAATTGATCCCAGCTTCCAAAGGTAGAAGTGGATTTGTTTTCATTTCATACAATCTCCTTTTTCAACCTCAGTCATTTCCCTCCCATCATTTGGAGAAGATGATTAAAAGGAAAAAGAAAACTGTTATTTCTAGAGATTGATTATATCCTTTCCCTGGTTTCTCTGTCCTCATCTATTTTATGTGACACTTCCAAAAGCTTACATGATGTTAAATTCATTAGTACTACATGGAGGAAGTACTGAACTATAAGAGCTCAGTTGGGTTTATTTTTTTAATCAGAAGAGGCCTTATTTTTCTCAAGTCACTGTAGAGTTTTCTAATGCCTGTTTTAGAATAATCCCTCTGCATTAAAAAGAGAACATATACACTGACTTTGCTGACCCATAGCTCTCTCTCCCTTTTAGTTTAATGATTCCTATTTTTTAGCATTGTTAGCTTTTGTTGTTAGAACCTATAAAGTTTTCTAATACCTCTTTCTGATAGAATATTGAAAAAGAAAACAAAAATAGAACCACCTTTTGTAGTTTCCATTAAAGTGAAAAAGACGGGAGAGTCTTTCAATTCCCTTCTAGCGTGACATCTGTGATCCTATAAAATTTATTTCAAATGATTGTAATTGGATTTGTGATGACAGATTGGAATTTAATGATATACCATGTTATAGTTGATAGATTTGCAAACTAATCATTAGCATTGGAAGTAAGGACTTTGACTCAAAATTGGGCAAGTTCTAATTAAGATGTTAGATGTAAGTGTTTACAAAGATATAAAAGGCTCATCAATTTAAAAGATTCAAGATAAGTCAATTCCTGTGAAATGATGCAAATCAAGAATTCATTAGCAACAGAGAAAGTTACTCTGGAAGGTAGCAGTGGTGTAATTTAGAGATGGAGAGGACTTTAAAGATCGAGTCTAACCCTTCATTTTAAAGATGATACATCCAAGTATAATGTTCTAATATTTGTGATAGCTATAGTGGCATCCAGGGGTGAAAAAATAAAGAGTACAGCCTAGGAAAACAGACGTCATAATTCTTCACCATCATCTTATTTCATTCTCAAACAAGTTCTTGGATTATATGCCTTTAGGTTAACTATTTACACTCCTTATCTATTTATACTCCTTATTTATAAAATGAAAAAACTAATATCTGCTAAATAATAAAAATTCTACCAAACTTACCCAAATATGGATTCAGTTGAATGATGTGACAGCCAAGAAAGCTGTTATCTTTGGCTATTTCTTAATCAGGCCACGTCTGGAATATTATGTTCTATTAATCAATTAAGAAGCATTTATGAATTGTCTACTATGTACCAGATGCTAGGACTAGGAACACAAAGAATGAAATCATCTTTGAAGATATATATTTTAAGTATTCTTATATATAGGAAGTACTGTGTGAATATATATGGAATTAAATTGAATATTCATAATCATAATGAATGTGGGGTTAGGATTTATATATTGAGATTTTCCAGAAAGTGCCAGGAACTTGAAGTGACCAGAGATCATACATTTGGTCAAATTGTCATTTATGAACTGATTTAAATATGAAAGGAAGCTTATCCTACTAGAAAAATATAACTCAGAATCACATCCAAAAATGACTCACATTTACTATCTTTGAAATATTATGTTTAGCATGTAAATCTTCTATGTTATACAAAGGTCTTAATACAAGCAAGAATGAACGCCAAAAAGCAAAGAAATGGATATCATTTTCTATTGGGTATTTGAATCATCTTTAGAATTAAGCATTCTTATTATTAAAAGACACCCACTTCAAGATAACCAAGATATTAATGTGGTAATTAACAGAGAGCAATCTTGGCAGGCAACATATTTAGCAACTGCAATCATTTGCTAATTCCTTCATTCAATATTTATCAAATCCTACAAGAAAATGGGGGAGGAGAGAGATACAAAAATTTAGCTCTAAAAGTGTTAAGAATTGATCAGGTACTCCTCAGAATTGTTACATTCTGTTGTGAATCATACAACCAAAGGCCTTAGTGTAGTCAACAAAGCAGAAATGGGTGGATTTTTTGGTTTTTGTTTTTGTTTTTTGTTTTTTTTCCTGAAACTCCCTTGCTTTCTCCATAAAATTCAGAAGATGCTGGCAATTTGGTCTCTCATTCATCTGCCTCTCTGAAAAATAACCTACATTTCTGATACATTGCTGAAGCTTATTTTAGAGGATCTTAAGCATAACATTGCTGGAATGTGAAATGAGTACAATTGTTCAGTAATTGGAATATTCTTTAATATTGCCCTTCTCTAAGATTCAGGTGCAAACTGATTTTTTTTATGTAAGAACTACATACTTAATATGTGTTTGTGTTAATGTATGTATACATATATGAAGCTAAAAGTTGGCTTCTAGTTTTTCCTGGACAAAATTTTTCTACATTATATTCATACAGGTCTGAAATGACTTCAAATAATTTCTTTCATAAATGATTAAAATGCAAATGAAAACTACAAATAGTCTAGTCAAATTTCAATAACAGACTATTATTCTTTTTCACAAACTATGATGTATATTCATATTTGGTGACTTAAAACCAAGAAGGAAAGTATCAAATCCTTTCCCATGTTCTAAATTCAGGTCTATCAATTTTAAAGTCAGAATAATTCTCCCCATGTTTTCTTCACAGACTAGAACTAACTTGTTTGCTCCTTCTACACTTATTTAATCATTTCCCAGAGAAATGACCAAGTAACTACTACTCTAATTTTCAAGATCCTGGAACATTCTTTGAAAGACTATTCCTATCAGTACTATAGTTCATGAGCTCCAATTAGCATGTTTCCCATTGATAAAACAGTTACTCAACTAATCCCATCCAAAACATTTACTGAAAACTCAAAGCAAACAAATCTTATTTGAATGACATTTTGCATATAAATCTTGATTACATCTCATCAATGTACTCTTATAATTCCCACATGGAAAATGAGTATATATCTAAACTCTTAGGGTAGTAAAGCACATTCACAGGAAATGTATGTGGTCAGAGATTACTCATAACTCTGTAATTATAGAGCTTTGTATCTTCTTTCTGGCTTAGAAATTAGCTATAAAAAGTTTCTTGATGAACACAGATTCCATGTTGAACAGATACCTCCATTACTATGTTGGGCATATTTGCATTCTACTCACTTGGCACCTTGGAAGGCATGATGTCTCAGCTGGATCAGTGGAATCCACTGGGATACTTTTTTGATGCTCTGTTTCCAAGTTGTTCCTTAACTTAGCTGGCATTACTCTTTAATAGCTGCAGTAGTATTCATAATTTCTAATTACAGATTTAGTTGATATCTTTAGATAAAGTAGTGTTATACTCTTTTAGGAAAAGACAGTGTTCTTTATCCTAAAGTTAGCAAGTTTTTCCAACTTTCTATCTGTTCAGCATTATTCTTCTCCTTTGCTTTTGAGAAATAACAGAGCAGAGAAATATATTCTGAGTTTTCTTCTCTTTTCTCTTTTCAGTAACAAATCATAATAGCAAGGAGAATATATTTTCTTTATTTCTTCTTTTTCTCAGTGGCAAGCAGAAAATATTCTCTCTATTCTTTCTTCTAAACAGTAGATATGAAAGGAGACCCTTCTAAATTATTACTTCCCGAGCAACATACATGGCAACAAATGACAGTACAAAGATGATTATATAGTATCTTCCATGCAGTTGTGAAATTTGTCCCTTAACCTCTAATAACTTTCTTAGTTCAGTAACTGAGTTTAGTCCACAAAAGACTTCACCTGATCATTAATAAGCAAATCCTTATCTTCTGACCATAATCAGATGAACTATATTTGTTCCATAATAATAGAATAGTTCTAGTATCCATTTATTCCTAGTTATTTACCTAGAAGTGGAAAACTTCTTCAAAAATTCATTAGTGTAAATCATTTTCCATTCATTCTGATGTTTGACAGTTTGTCATATGAAAATATACAACTGCTGTATCAAAACTATGAGTCAGACTTAATTCATTAACTGATTGTTTAAAAACTCAATCACAAATATATACCAACATAAGTAAACTGTTTGAGCACACAATCTCATCAACTACTTTTTTTAGAAATAGATATGTGTCCCTAGACAAATCAATTGTTTGGGGTCACTCCTTTATATAGGGAAAGGAAATTTTACAGGCAAGTAAATATAATCCATAAAAGCTTTTTATCATTGGAGTGAAAAGAGGTGATAGAAATTAGGAAGGGAAATTTAAATCTTCCTCAAACTCACAGCCATTCTAATAAAAGACAAAATTACAGATACTTCCCACTCAAAGATTACTTTCCATTATTATTTGTCCAAGTCTTCCAAAGAGGGGAGAGAGGGAGGAATAAATATAAAAACTAAAAATTATGACCATTTCTTATATTTCTCTGATGTTTCTATAGTATTTAGTATACTGCCTTACTGAATAAAAAGAGGTCTAGACTTGAAGTCAGAAAGATCTGTATTCAAATATTGCCTCTGACATTTATGGCCATTGACAATTCACTTAAGCACACTGAGATTCAATTTCCTCACCTATAAAATAAAGATAATAAAAATTATGGTACATCCCACCAGAGTCCATCAATTAATGACCATTTATGAAGTACCCATTATGTTCCAAGCACTTTGCTAAGCACTGAGGATACAAAGACAAAACTAAAATAACTTTTATCCTCAAGTATTTTCATGCTATTAAGGGAAATGACATGTATACATATAACTAGATGCAAAATATATACAAAAATTGCAAAATAATGGGAAGTTCTAAGAGGCAGAGTAGGGAGAGAGGGTCTTCCAAATATGATGGAAAGGCTATTTAAAAAAAAAAAAGGCCAAAAGATAAAAAGGAATGATATGTGAAGGTCATCAAGTGGGTCATTTTGATGGAAATATAAAGTGTGCAAAGGTTAATAGTATGTAATATAATCCAGAAACAGCCTGAAGTGAGATTTTTAAAGGTTTTTAATGTCTAATACTTACTTTTGTGTTTCATCCTAGAAGTAAAAAGAACCACTAGAGCAAAAGAATGAGATAGTTAAATTGGTATTTTAGGAATATCATTTTTTCAAATAGGTGAAGGATAGATAAGCTACATAGTTGAAAAAGGCCTTTAGGCTGATTAAGGACAATCCCTTTCATTTTGTGAATAAAGAAGCCAAAGCCTAGTGAGGTTGAATGAAATTCCCAAAATTAAATAATAACTGGTAGAGCTAAAATATGAACTCAGGTCTACTGTCACTAAATACATTGCTCTTTGGAAGGAAAATCTATTAAGATACTACTACAGTGGTTTAGGCAAGGAAAAAGAAGAGGTAAGAATCTGAACTAAAATATGAACTCCTCCATATGGAGGATTGAAGGGAATGACTGTTAAAGATATGGAAGTAGAATTGATAAGATTAAGCAGCTGATTAGTTATGAGGGATGATAGAAGTAGAAAAATCAAAGGTAACTTTGAGGTTGTAAAGCAGAGAGAATGCAAAATTAGGAAATAAGGAAGTTTAGGGGCAGCTAGGTGGTGCAGTGGATAGAGCACCAGCCCTGAAATCAGGAAGACCTGAGTTCAAATCTAATCCAGATACTTAACTCTTCCTAGCTATATGACCTTGGGCAAGTCACTTAACTCCAATTGCCTCAGGGGGGAAAAAGATATAAGGAAGTTTTGAAATGGTGTTGAGTTTGAAATACCTTTGAGAAATTGGGTTCAAAATGTGGACTAAGCAGAAGGTGATGGAATGGAATAAGCAGAAGAGAATCTAGGGGTATATACATGTATCTTGAAGTTCTCTGCATAGAAAATATTTAAATAAATGTTAATGAAGTCATTGTGCCCATGATGGAGACTTGGATGACTCAAGTATTCAGGGAGTGTGTTATGGAAATTGATCCAAAAATGAATCTAAGTAGTAGCAGTAAGATAGGTAAGCGAACCATTAGAGAATATCATGAAAACCTAGAGAGTAGAAAAGTAGGGTGAAAGGATTGTAAACAAAATAAATATAGAGTCAGATGCTTTGGAGAATTCAAAAAGGAAGAGGGTTGAGAAAAGGCCATCAGATTTGGCAATCAAGAGACTTTGAAGACAGCCATTTTAGCTAATGTGATAACATCAAAAGACAAATTTCAAGTCTAGCCCTTCTAGCATTAAGGTTTGAGAAGAGAATGACAGTAGAGAAAATGAATGAAATAAGTTTTTTTTCCTAGGAATTCAATTGTGGAAGGAATAAAAAATAGTAAAGCAATTTGAAGAGAAAGTAGAGTTGTGACAATTTTTTAATGGAGAGACTTGTTATATTTTGTAAGAGGCAGTGACAGAATAAGTAGTGAAGCATGATTCTGGGCAAGTCACTTAATCCTTGCTTTGCTGCCACAAAAAAAAATTAAGATTAAAGGAGGATGGAGAAGATTATGAGAAAAATCCCACAGAAGAAATGGGAATTTACAGAGTTGGGAGGGATACTATTATGCTGTAAGAATTTTTTTAAAAATACATTTAGAGAAAGGCACAAATATTTATATAATGTAAATAGGACTGAGAGAACAATTTATAGCACAACATTATAAAAAATGATCCATTTTGAAAGACATATGCCTACTTCCATACAGAGAAGTGATGCACTACAAGCAGAATGACATTTTGGACATGGTCAATATGAAATATTGTATTCCTTGACTATGTTATTTTATAACAATTTCCCTCCCTTTTGTCAGTGAGGCTAGAAAGAGAAAATATATGTTCATTGTAAAAGATAATTAACCTAATAAAAATATTGGAAAGGAAGAGACATATACAAATAGAGAGGTTGTCTTTACCCAAGTAGAAAAGATGCTTCTTCATCACAAACAAGTAAAAGAGAATAAAGTTCTACTCAAATGTTCGTTGTGGTACAGAGGTAACCATGTCTCTAAGAAGCCATGCCAATAGAGTATGGTCAGAGTGACCTACAAAAGCATTAGTTATGAATTTTATAGTCAATCACAGTGGGGGCTCTCCTGTGGATCAGTCTACATCAGTTAAGAAGGACTCATTACCAGTTAAATAGCTGAGTGCTGAAATTTTTGCCTATGGCAATTCCTATCACAGCTGTTCATATACTAAGTTAAGGGAATGTAGAAATTATTAATGGAAAAAGCGCCCATGATTGTGCAATTCTAGAACCTTAAAGAAAGTGCCTATCTCCCAAGACTATTATGAAGATCAGGTGAGATAATAAATATAAAATGCTTTGTAAACCTTAAAGCTTTATATAAATGTCAGCTATAATTATTGTTAAATATTATTAGTCTCCCAAACCTCCCATCTCATTATCCTATTTTCTTCTCTAATTAATAACCAGCTCTAATTGCTTTCAACATTATTCTGCTTGGAGAATGTGACTCAGCAATTTCTTCACTTTTGTGGTATCAAAAAATGTTATCTTTCTTATGATTTTACAATTCTGTTTCATTTGTGTTGTGTTGATCCTATATTCTAAAGGTCTGTGGTCACTTTACAACTCATTTATGTCCTTTATTTTTGTCATTTTTGTCATTTATTTATTATTTATTTATGTCATTTATGTCCTGGTGTAAAACTACTGTGTAGTTTAAACCTCACACGTTAAAATCTGGCAAACCAAGATATGGGATGGTACCAATAAATAGTTCTTGATTTGTTGATTTCAATAAACACATCACACACATACTTACACATTCACCAAAATATGGAGGTGCTCAAGTTGAATTTGGTTTAAATGTAATGAACATATTACCTATGAACAAATAGAACCTGATATTAGTCTACTTGTCATCAGTTTGTCAAGGAAAGAGCTCAAGACATAAGTCAATATATCTGTATTGCAGTATGAGCTTTAGAAACTAATAGCCATGAAGCCTTAAGCAAATCATATAATTTCATTGAACACTACTTGTACCATCTGTAAAAATGAAATAATATTATTTTTTTCCTATCTTTTCTGGTGGTTGTGAGGATAAAATAATACATATAAACTAATTTACAACAACAAAAGTTTTATATAAATATGTTTATAAAGTTTTATATAAGTTTAAATATGTTTATAAAGTTTAAAAGTTTTATATAAATAATAAATGTAAAATTCTTGTCATGGTAACAGTAATTTTGATGATAAAAATTTTGATGAGGACGAAAAAAAGAAAAAACAACAAAGAAAGCTGTAACAGATCACTTGTAGATCAAACTTTAGCCGATTCCTTGACTTATTTCATATTTAATCTCTTTATCCATAATTCCAGATCTAGCCAGGAATATGTGTGAATATTTCTATTCTAATTTGTAAATTTTCAAAATAGTTTTCAATAAATCAACCAAGCTTTGAATCCCCATCCCCAGTTTATCAGATAAACTGGAAAAACTTCTTTTCCCAATAATATTTACTTATCTCTTCATATATTAAATCCCTTAATCTCATAAATTAAATAGTTAAGTTAGATAAAATGCATTTTAACCACAAAATTCACAATAAAATATGAACATATATATTTATAATAGTTTAAATGTAGAAAAATTGCAGCATAATCTCTTATCTTTTCACTGTAACAACAAATGACTTCTCTGCATTTCTGAGTACACACTACTATGTCATTTAGTTACCCAGGATAAATAGTCTTCCCCACAATCACCTTCATCCTTTTCTCAAAATGGCAAAAATAGCTTCATAAAGAAGGTACATGAGTCTTTTTCTCTGTGTCTTCTCTATTCTCTATTTTCTTTGATTTTTCTTAAGCCTTCATTCTTAATATTTCTCCATATATGTTCTCATAGAATTTTCTTTATAGCACTTCTTCATAAAATAAGTTGACATTTCTAAATTTCAAAAGCTTATATCTTCTTTTCTGCCTTCTACAAATTTTCTCTTACATACATACATACATACGCAAACACACACACACACACACACACACACACACACACACATACACGCAAACAAGTTCATCCAAAAAACCCTCACAGAATGATAATTATAACAATAACTTTCTTTTCTGGGTCTCCTGTTGTAATCTGAGTTCCTTGAGTAGAAGCATTTTACTTTTCTATTTGTATTCTCAGTAATTAGCATGGTGCTTTGTATATAATAAGATTATATATAGATGTATATATGTAAATATATAAACATCTATGTATAGATAGAGAGATACATAGATAGATAGATAGATAGATAGATAGATAGATAGATAGATAGATAGATGTTCAGCCATTCATCAGAGAATGAAGAGAAGGGAAAGGAAGGGAGGGAAAAAGAGGAGAGAAAAGAAGGTTATGAACTATTTATAAGCAGTGTGACTTAAAAATCACAAACTCTCTGAGGTTCATTTTCCTCATTTTCAAAGGAAAAGAGTTGTTCGTGCAATACTTCCTTCAGAGAACTATTTTGAGAAAAGCACTTAGCAAACATTTTAAAGTACTACAGACAGATGCATATTTATTATTACTGTTATATTGTGCACAGTGTAATGTCTTTAAAAATATCAAATCTATTCTTTGGAAGTATTGATCAAGATAATAATGTCCCTAAATACTAAAAGCCCTGAGGAAATGATTCCTACCCTTCCTGAGTTATAATTGCTCAGTCATTCTATTCCCTTCCCTGTTCCCTGGCTCCAATCCCCATTCTGCGGCTCCTTAAAGCCTCTTCTTTTGTTTTAATACCAAATAATGCCCACACATACAATCTCTTTCCTTTAGAATGTAACCTTCTAGATGGGACATATTGTTCTTTTTGTCGTTTGCCCCCAGAGGTTAGCACAGGACCTAAGTCTGAGTAGGAGTTTAATAAATGATTATTAATTGATTAATTATTATTAATTTATCTGACCTAGAGGGCCCTGAACATGTGTGAATCACTAGAATAGTGAAGAAGGATGACCAAAGCTACTCCTTTGGCTTTTTTGTCCACTTACACTTCTTATCCTCCTTTGCCCTCTCTTCAACTATAAATAGTAAGGATTGGTAGAAGATAAGAATAAATGTCAAGGAAGGAGAGATGGTTTCATGAGTAGAACAGAAATAGAAAACCTGATTGACTCTATGTACCACCACTCCTAAAGCTTACAAGTCTCCATTAGTGTGTTTAGCATTAGGAGACAACCAATTGACCAATTAATGCAAAACAAATTAGTATTAGTAATGCAAAAAAGTAGTAAAGACTAATATGGCATCATCATGAGACCAACAATAAAACATTTCTCCCTAAGCCTGAGACTGGAACACTTTTTACATGTGACATCACTGGAAAAAAGAAGTATATGTATGGAATATATTAGTTGAGCCATACCCAGAGAAAGTCTACACAGCTGACAAATCATGCTTTTGATGATATAGGGCCTCGATGTTCTTTCTTTTCTTGGTGTCCTCATGCTAGTCTCCTGAGTGCATCCCTGCTAGAAAGATCACTTGGTTGGGTTTTCTAGTATTGTTTCTCTCCAGAGTTTGATTTCCAACAGTCATAGTTAATTCTGTCTTAATTCACAAACCTATCTAGTGTTTCAAATGAGTAAATGTGTTGCCTGCAGCATACAGTATTTCCCACTAGCATAATACCCTCCCAACTGAATTGTTCTATATCTGACTCTTTTCTTGACTGTCAGAATTCACACTACCAAGAACTGTGCCTGCCTAACACTCTCTAGAGAATGTCTTGCTCTTTAAATGGCAACATGCACATGACCTATCTTTTGTCCAACCAATGGCTAGCAGCTCTCTAAATCTTTCAAGCTTGATTGAAGAATTTTTCACCTTTCATAAAGAAGTAACAAAGTGCACATACTTCTTTCTGCTTCATTTAAGACCTTAATACTTCATTGTGTCTATTATCTGCCTTCTTATATCTGTAATTTGATTAGATAGACTGAGGAAAACCTACTGGTCAAAGGTTTAATATTCAATTCCTCCCACTATAGTTCAATAGAGACACAAAAAGCTTTTTCACAAAATCTAATTCTCACTTATGCTTTTAAAAAAGTCTAAAAGTAAAAAGTACTTAAATCTTGGCCAGGGTAGCTTTTTTATCCCTTTTAGCATTAGTTCCAGGTTTCAGAAGTGAACCTAAATGAAAGGATGGTCTATGATATCCAACTTCCTAGGTTTTATCTGCAACTGAATTATGATCCCTTCTTTCCAGTAAACATAGGCCATCTTAATCAGGGTCTAATCCAATCCAGACAAAGAGTGGAGCTCAGAGAGCAGTATCACTAATGAAGTCAGAGAACCCTACCCATATTACAGTGGGAATCCTTAACCAAAACAACTAGTTAAGATCATCTGGTCTTGGAAAATTTAATTTTAAAGTGAAATCAACAAGAGTAAATGCAGGAAGATATTGGTGCAATGAAAGAAAAGAAACCTTTATTTAGGAATCAAAGGCACTGACTGGATTAGGATTTGAAAAATCCTAATTCCGCCATTCACTACCTATGTAATTTATACAAATAAATTAACCTTTCTAAATTTCTGTTTCTTCAATTGTAAAATGAGGCAATTGCACCAGACAACTTCTACAGTCTCTTTGAGGTTTAAATCTATGATCCCAAAAAATTAATCGTACCTTCCAACACTGATGGAAAAATAAAAAATAAAAAAAAAAAAAATAAAAACTTCAAGACATTTCAAGCAAAAGGCAGAGATGATAGACAACCAGAACTATAAAGACAACAAAAATTCACTTTTCAAAATTACTCTTTGGATTTGAAGCAAATGTTGATGGAAAGCTGGTGGTGTGGAGGTCAGAGAATATATCTTTCAAGTGAGCTTTCCATCTTGATCAAATTCTGAGAAAGATCACTTATTTGAATTGTTCTTAAAACATCACTCACTTTGGAGGAGTTGCAAGCACCAGTGGAAAAAACACCAAGCTTTACAGTGAATTGGAAACATAAATAAAATATACCTGAACAAATTTCAGCAAGAAAAATGCAAACTCATATGACTGGGATGGCCAGTATGTCCCAGAAAGTAAGAAAACAATCCTGTTACAATAGTGATAACTACCTACGTGTGAGAGAGTCAATAAATAATCAGCTACATAAGTTTATTATGTTAAATAGGTCATTTATTTATAGATTCATGGTAGAACAATATATAAGTAAATTAAGAACAATAAAAATAACTCATTCCTGAGGAGCAAATGAGAGGGAAATGGGAAAAAGATAATAGGATCCCAAATTTAGAAATGAGAAAAACCTAAAGATCACAGACCTAAGGGTTGTAAGGGACCTTGGAATTCCAATTAGAACACAGATGACAAGTTTTTATCCCTTCTCTGTTTTAGAGTCCTTGAAGGAGGGAAGCCCATTACCTATTAAAGCAATCTCTCTCTCTCTCTCTCTCTCTCTCTCTCTCTCTCTCTCTCTCTCTCTCTCTCTCTCTCTCTCTCTCTCTCTCTCTCTCTCTCTCTCTCTCCTCTCTTATATAGATTTCATTATTAGAAAGTGTTTTGTTTTTACCCTAACATGAAATCTAAATTGGCCTTTTCCTAGATACCTCCCATCACTCCTACTCCTGCACTCAGGAGCCAAAAATAAATAAATAAATACATACATACATACATACATACATACATACATACATAAATTTCGCTATGCCTCCATAAAATTGGCTTTCAAATACTAGAAGACAGCTACCTTGTCACCCCAATCCTACTCTTTATGATAAACATCTCTATTTCCTTCAATTAATTTACTCCCCAGCTTGCTTAAACTGTGGAGTCCAAAACTACACACAGTAAACCACAAAAAACTACAGAACCATGCCTAAATCTTATTTGGTCAGGGCAGAGTACAGACGGTCTATCACCTCCATATTCCTGAAATCGGTACCTCTCAATGTAGCATATGGATGCATTTTTTTATTGCCCATATGACAATGCCAACTCAGATCCAGCTTACATTCCCCTAAAACCAGCAAATCTTTCTCAAACAAACTACTATATAGCCATGCCTCTCCCATCCAGTACTTGTAAAGTTGTTGTTGTTTTTTTTTTAATTCAAGAGCAAAACTTTACAATTTGATAATTTCCTCTTTTCGATTTGACCTTATCATCTAACCTGAGCATATCTTTCTGGATCGTGATTTTGTGATCAAGCATTAGCTATCCCTCCTAATTCTGAGGCATATACAATGAGAGAAATTATTATTTTACTATTATTTTAATAACCAATTATTAAGATGGAATCCAGGTTTTTCTCCTCAATTTTCTCATTAAAGCCCAGCTCTTATTAAAAGTCAGTCTCTGAAGGATATGACTAATTGAAGAGATTACTCCTAGTCCTCAAGGTTCATGCTCTTCAATCTTATTCAGTACTCCCACCAAACTAGAAGATCTAACTACTATATAGAGTATAAAAAAACCAATCTGGGCAAGACTAGGGAATTACCTGGGGGAAAGGAGCCAGGGTTTTTAACAGTTTTTAAGAGTTTAAGGTGACATAGCTCAGCAAGGAGAAAAACAACTAGAGTAGTCTGGATGAAGATGTATTCCCTCTCTAGATTGTTAGAAATGCCTGAGCCTCATAATCAATCTATGTTCTCAGCAGGAGAAGGTGATGTTAAATATCCACCTCATTAAGTATACACCAATCAAAGTTGATTTTCAGTTGTCAAGGTAATTCTCTTTCAAGGTTATTTAAAGTTTAAAGGATTTCCACAGGGCACCTTTGGTTTCTGAGAGAAACAATTGATCAATTTATTAATTGATAGTTAGCTTAATTAATAAATTGATTGTTAATTACCCACTAACTTAAGGATTTGTATTCATTTCAGCAAATGTGATGAACATAATAAAATTAATGATAAAAATGTAAAATTAGTTATTCACTTCTAGCATTACATAATTTAGAAAATTGGAATTTAGAAACCCTTGAGTCCAAATCATTCTCCCCAAAATTCCCCATTATAACATACTTGCCAAGCACTCAACTCCATTCTTCAGATGAGAAACCTGAGAAAACCAGAGGTTAAGTGATTTAACTAGTTTACATGGGTAGTAAGTAGCAGAATCAAGATTTGCCCACCCAAACCATCACACTGAACTCCAAATACAGTGCTCATTTGTATATCAAGTGTAGGAACATAATAGGAAAGAAGCAGGGAATGATTTTGTCTTTGTGTTTGTGCCCCAAGAAGAGATAAGCTTGTTGCATGTAATTGTTGAATTGAGATAAAAAGAATTTAATTAACAGGAAAGTTACAACATCCATGACATGTCTGCCAATATTTGAAAAAGAGGCATTTTAATAAAGAAGAAACATGTTAATGAAGTAGCATTAATAAAAGGGAATATTAATTAGGGGAAGGGTGCATACAAAGTACACCAAGGTTTGGAGACACAAAAGAAATTGGGAAGATTTTATCATTTTGCTTACAATTGGTTTATCTACCCATTGAGTTGAGATTCCAAGAAGCTATGTACTGAAAGATATTTTTTTAACCCAAAGCTATAACTGCTCAAGGCTCTGCTCTTGTGATTTATGAAGTTTAAAAACAACAACAACATGGTGACTGCACATAGGAGAGCATCATTCCCAAAGGCTTCATTAACCTAGCTATCACAGTAATTACATTCAATCTTCCTGAGTTCTCCCTGAAGTTTCAGCTAAAACCAGTATTTTTCACTTTTTTTTTTCTCAAATCATTGCACCATTTCTATGGAATAACTACTACCTCAAGGGGAGAATTATGGCAGCAGACATAGTGGCTCTTCCACTTCGAGTGTTATTTATCCTCTTCTAGATGTTAACGTCAGGAATAACTGAAGACAGCAGTTCTCAATTTTATTGAAAATGTGAAAAACACAATTGTGTACAAAAATTCTGCCTTCCGTAAATAATGGAATCATAGCATAATAGAGCTGAAAAGTATCTTAAAGATCACCTCATCCACCTTCCCACCTAATGCAGAAACCTCTTCTACACAATCCCTGGCAGGTAAATTTTGCCTCTAATTCTTTTTCTGTCAATATACCAAGGATGCTCATGGTGACAAAGTGTTTTAGAGGAGATGAATTTTCCCTAGAGCCAAAAAGAACTGATATGTTCTTTTTCAGACAAAGAAACATCCTTACAGTACCTGTAGCACCAGCAGAATTTGCAAACACCAGGTACTAGGGGGAAATATTAAGAGCTCTTCCCTGTGCTTTGTATTCTGATGGTGCTTTGGTTTGAAAAATATACAGAGTTTTCAGATGATTGTTATCAGTTACAGATAGATTAGTATTTTCTTGCTTCTTATCTAGTCTGGGCCTGATCCCCCTTTTCTAAAACTCTATCATGAGTTTAATTGTGCTGAGAAAATGGCAAAATTATTCTATGTAAAATACAATACTTAATAAGATAAAAACACAATGAAAACAAAAATAAATGAGGAGTAGCTATTATTTGGGATTGTTCATGTTTCTAATCTTTTCATTGTTTTAAGACTCCAAGATACAGTGCAAAAAGGACTCTCTGGTTCAATATAATTGTATATATGTACGTAAGGGAGTATATTTACACATACATAATTATAATTATATAGTCTGAGGTTCAAAGCCTAACACTGGGGAGAACTTCCTATGTGAACTCAGACAAGTCATTTAACCTCTATATCTAAGTTTTCTCAATTATAAAATAAAGAAATTGATGCTGACTGACTCTGAAGTTACTTTCAGTACTAGATGTAAGAGTCTATAATGATGTTACTGGACATTGAGGGTCCAGTCTTTGGAACATGATTCAGCAGGATGCTTCAGTGGATAGAGCACTGGGCCTGAATCTTTTTTACTCATGTCAAACTCTCTATGATACCCTTTGGAGTTTCCTCAGCAAAGATACTGGGGTAATTTGCTATTTCTTTCTCTACCTCATTTTACAGATAAGGAAACTGAGGCAAACTGGGCTAAGTGACTTTCTCAGGGTCTCACAGTTAGTGTTTTTCACTTCAGGGCCCCCTGACTCCAATGTGAGTGTTCTATCAACTGAGCCACCTAGCTGCCCAAGAAGAGATAACTTCAAATCCCCTCTATCTTCCTCATTATCCTCAGTTGTAAAAAGGGGATAATAATAGTACCTACCTCAAACGATTGTTTTAAACCTCAAAGGAGATAAAAATATTCTTAAAGTGCCCATCATAGCTGCTGAAACAGAATAGCCACTTACTAAATATTGTTCCATTCCCCTTCCCTTCATGATGGGTTATACATGATATTAAATTTCCTGCCTGGAACCAATCCCAAACCTAGAACTTCAAAAGCTGTTTTTAGCTATGATAACTCAGGATTAGTACAATATAATGTTGAAAACTCTGTCTGGATGAAGAGCCAGACAGTGATAATTCAGTAATATTCAAGCCAAAACTCAGTGTGTAAACACAGGGTTTTACCAATTTGTCTTTACTCTCTTCCCTGATGGCTTTCAAGTGGGGAAGTCTCTTCTTTGGCTGCCAGGTGTAAAGGAGAAAAAATAAGCTGTATTTCCCTACATGTCATCCTGTGAGAGTCCCCTACATATTCTCCTATAAATCTTCCATGGACTATTGAATCAGAATGTTAGGAGATTTCTTCTAATTCTCTGTCATTTCACACTCCAGCTACATTATTATAGTACTTACTGGGCTATCAGTTTCACTGAATGATCTGCCATCCTCTATTCCTGGAAGATATCCTTTAGGTAATTTCTTACATGAAAGTCACAGCTAGTAGAATATTTTGCAGACTTTTTAATGCATATAACATCTCTCAATGACCATTGAGTTCATCCATAATTTAAATTCTGCAGCTATATTTCTGGTTAAGGAGGACATCCTACATCAAGTCCCAGGAAACTACAGGGCTTCTCCAATGAATTTGAGGGCCACTTAAAAGAAATTGCCTTCACAGTTGTTGCTGTTGTTCTTTGTCCTTTGTTCTTGAAAAGGACCGTGACATTAGGGAGTTGATGTCATGACATGCAAATGACTTGGATTTGAGTGAAAGAGGACTGGGCAAAGTCACCTGCCTCATTTTCCCTTCCAGAGCCATCTAGATCCAGAGGCTAGAAATAGTTCAAGATGACTGGAGATGGCCTTGGATGCAATGGGAAACTTTGGGGTTTTTAAACTAAAAATTCAATAGGTCTTAGTTTGACTGATGCCATATCCATTCAGTGATTAAGTCTAGAGAGCAATTAAGGCAAAGAATCTACTTTTCACCTTTCACCAAAATAATCTAAATAGATAAATGAATCTTGGTGGGGAAGACTCTCAGGGTTTCTGGCCAAAACAGAAAAGACTGCTATTTACATTCAATCTGAGTTAATCATCGGGACCCAAATCATGACCAAATGAGATTTGGTCTAGGACCTATAAGTGGCCAATTAGAATCAGATTGGTTTTGATTTAAGGCCTGATCCTCATTAAGGAAATCTAGCCAGTATAACCTCAAGGTATCTTGGGAGGGTAAATGCAAAAGACAAAAAATAATGCTTTTGAAAGCATCTGTAGGTAAGGGTATGATAGCCTATGTAGAAAGAGGGAGGAAAAATAAAATGAACCATGCTAAACTATGACATCCAGTTAAATTGACAATCCATTGAATTAGGTCATTAATAAGAACTAGATAACTAAATAGACACATAAATACTATTATATTTATATGCTTATGTAATTACATATTGTAAGGTACTAGCCCTTTTATATCTGAGCAGTTCAGTTGCTGAAAGTCAGAAAAAGTACTTTTAAGCAAGAATAAGTGAATAAATTTGACTTGTAAAAAAATTAAAATGGGAGGAAAGAAATAAATTGTTAGGAGTGCTGGATAAAGATTTTTCCCTTAAATGATTAGCCATAGAGGACTTATTTGAGGGAAGAAAAGTGAGTACATCTGAAGGGCATTGTGGTTTCTTGCTCATTTGCATGTGATGCTTTTTTGAATGTGAATGAATAAAAATCATAATATAACAAATTGAATAATTGTTTACAGACTTTAAGAAGATAAAATAAGAATTGTTGCTTTTAATTGACAGAAAAGTAGATTCCATGAGTTTTACTTCATAATGAAAAGATGAGTCACTGAACATCAGGAGATTCTGATTTGGGGCATTTAGGAGTTGCAGAAAAGCTAATTATAATGTAAATTAAAAAACAAGCAGGAAAGTCAGGGAATAACTAAATAAGAGCCCACGAAATTTTCAACTGCTCTTTTATCCTACTTTTAGGAAAAGATGCATGGCTTTAGCAATTAGGTGAAGAAAAGACTGGGAGGCTGATGGCTAAAAATTCTGCTACAGATTGATTTACTAATCTTCACTATCCTCTCTGATTTGAGAATGAGAAACAGACAGCTTTGTATTACTATTGCAGTAAAAATTATCTTAAATCATATAAGACAATACAGAATCCTATTGATTGAAAAGCTGACTGATTTTGTTTTCATCGGTCAAATAACTAACTGGAGGAAGTTTACAGTGAGCTTCAATTTTCTGGAATAAAGTACTAATTGATTGGCAGGGAATACTATTGATTTAATAGTTTCTCTTGTTTATATTTGATAAAAATTAAAATAGGAGAAAAAATTGATGTTACATTGGTCTGCATTTCTCAGTCAGCCAACCTAAGGAGTTTCGCAGTTTTCTAGGTTAATAATACTGATTAATATTCAATAATAATAATGGAGGAGGAGGAAGATACATTCTTAATGCTTTTTAAGAGTATTTATGAGTTAAAATGTTTGCATCAAAATTTCTCATCATTTTGATACCAGAGATGGATGGATTTGTCCTTCAAAAAAGTGATAAGAACCAAAATGGGAGAAGTTAGCAGAGAAGTAGCTTTGTGAGGTAAAGATTATTCCTAAAGAAGCTAATAATATGCAGTCCTAAAGTTCAAATTTATGAGTTGTCCACTCAACTCATAGGTTTCCTCACTCAAGTGCCTCCTTGCTAGGTTTCTAGTGCATGCCCATTATTCTCCACAGACACTGAGTGTACTGGTGGGGGAATATCATTTAAGTTTCTGTATAAACTTTGACATTTTTATTATTGTTATTTTGACTTATATTGAGTAATGATGATATTTTGATTATTCTTGGTTTTGTTTTATCATTAAATAAATACCAGTTATATCATTAAATACATATATCAACTAATGATACCATTGTGACTGATTTTATATTAAACACCTAGAGGGGCTCATGAACTCCAGTGGCAAGGAGTGTGCTGGTGACAGTGTTACTGGGCCTTAGACTTAGAAAAATCTGAATTCAAATGCAGCTTTAGAGACTTAATAACAAATAACTATATGACTCTAAGAAAGTCATTTAACTTCTGTTTGCCTTAGTTTCCTAATTATAAGATGGGAATAAGTATAATATATAATTTACAGCGTTGTTTATAAGGATCAATTTTTTTGCAGTCTTAGCATAGTGCCTGGCATATATGGGTTCTGTATAAATATTTATTCCATCCTTGCCTTCCTATTTTTTTTCAACACAAAACACACACACACACACACACACACACACACACACACACACACACACAGAAACACACATCTACAACAATGTCAATGGTTTACCTTTAGGACCCAGAAAGAATTTGAGTTACATGGTAGTATATATCTGAGAGTCTCAGACTTGCTAGTGTGATTACAGTATGAAGTGAATAATCAGTCCAGAAACTAAGAATAGTTGGTCACTTCCATAGAGGAACAACATATACATGTTATTTTTTATAGGCACAGAAAATGAACAGTAAGTTAGGCCACTATTAAATAGGAGAAGAGCAAGCTGAATTGCCTAAATGAAACTGCTTTGTTTTTGATTACTCTCAAGTTTCTTCCAAAATAAAGCTTAACTCTTTAACTCCAATGTTCTTCTGCTATTAAATGGCTAAGAGTTGGAGTTTACAAAGAATTAAATTTGAGGATCACCCAAAGGGTCATGGAGTTAATGCTTGAGGATGTTAGTGGATTATGAAAATCAATTACATAGTAGAAAGAGCATAAAAGAAATAATCGACTGCATAAATGACAAAGTTAAAAATGAGATAGAAACTGAGAAAAAGTAAAAAAAACAAACAAACAAAAAAAAAAACCAGAGACATATGTATTACCTAGATCTAGATATATTCAGAGAGCAAGAATATGATGATAATGATGATCTTCATACTTTATTGATATACTAACAAATTTAAGATAATATAAAGCAGGCCTAGAGCCAGTACTCTGAATACCAACCCTCTGACAATTTATAGGAAAGCAAATGCATATAATGGGCAGAGATCTGAATTGTTGTAGGAAATAGCTGCGTTGATGAGAGCAGAGATCTCATTTTAGAGCCATCCAAATAATACTGTATGACTGCAATTCACAGAATATTATAATCTTTGAAAAGCCAAAATTGTAGGCTCCCCTTCAGAAATTTGAATAATTAGGATAATTTTGAGTTCACAGGATCGTAGGATTTAAAGTTGGAAGAAACCCAAAATCATCTAATTAGTTGACTGATCACATTTAATAGGTGTTTTATTTCAGGTCAGCAAATACTGGTTTGGCCGTTAGCCAGGAAAGTCTCTATATAAATAGAGATAAGTCTCAAGCAGGACTGAAGGAATTTGAATTGGTGGAAAGGAAACAGAATGATATTCGAAGTGGAGAAAGCAGAATTTAAGTGAGAAAAAGTTATAGAAGGGGGAATGAGAATAAATAGATAGTACAATAACTAGGAATTTTTCACCTGGATAAAAACAATTTAGCAAGAGGAAATGAGAACTAGAAAAGGAGTCAGCACTTGATCAGAGTGCAAACTAAAATATGAATATAATGACAATAAGAGTGTCCCATTCTACCTCATGATCCCCAAAGAATCTCATTAAAGTCTTTCCATGTGTTTTGGGAAAGAAAGTAGCCCTTAAGGAGAAGTGCCATGAAATCTTTGAATTGGCAGTCTGAGAGAATAGGACCATGCCATTTAGTGAAAACAAAAGAAAGAACAAGAGTCACAGAGATGTTTGTTTCTATACTGCCAAAAGGAAGTTTACACTCCTGTCTATAGATGCCCTGAAGCAGATGCCCTGAAGCATAGCCCTGACATTCTTCTCTAGTTATAGTTCTATAGATAATGTTCTATAGAGTATCCCAAAGGTAATGAGGCTAGAGCAGAAGAGCCATTTGAAGGAATATTACCAATTCCCCAAATATATGATTGAGATATGCAGGGATAAAGCATAGCTAACTGACAAGACCTTGACTTCCAATTCAGTTTAACAACTATTTATCTGAGCAGTTATACTAAATTTGTAAATGCTGATAGGAAGATTAAAAATAAGTCTTTCTGCTTAAAGGGTTTATACTGTGATTGGGGGAATATGGTACACTCAAATCAAAATATAAAATGTAGAATATAATGAAGACAAAGTAGATATCACAATCAAGTGTCCTTGGAAAATCATAAGTGGAAGAACCAGATTTGAATCCCAGAAAGATGAGTTTATAATAAGGAGACTATTTTATAATAAGCATACATAAAGATCTACTATGTGGGATATTAAAAAAAGATAAAGCAGTCTGCTTTCAAGAAGTTTATATTCTATTGAGGGGAAAGAATATGTACACAGAAAAGCAAATGCAAAGAACAGATAAACTACAAAGTAGTTGGGGCAGGAGAATTAAAGAAATAATCAGGAAAAGTCTCTTCTAGGAGAGCCCTTTTCAGCTGATCCTGAAAGAAAGCTAGGGATCCCAAGACAAAGATCAAGAGGGAGTGCATACCAGACATTTGAAATAGCCTATGCAAAGATACAGGCACAGGAGAGGAGTGCTGTGTCCAGGAAACAGGAGCATCAAGTTGGTCAGTCTCGTTGAGTGCATAAGAGGGAGTAGTGTAAAGTCATTTGGAAAAGATAAGTTGAATCTAAACTGAGAAAAGTTAAAAGCCATGTTGAAGGAGGGCTATTGGAACTTCTTGAGTGAGGAAGTGACAAGGCTGGAATGATGCTTTGAGAATATCAATTTGTCAGCTAGAGGAAAGCATAGGAGAGCAGACATGATGAGAGCAGAAGAAATTACAATATCTCAGAACAAAAATGAAGAAAACTCCAAGTTTGGAAAACAGGATAAAATTAATTTAGAGCCAGTATGTTCAGACTCATGATAAAGCATGCTATCTATCTCTGGATAGAGAGATGATGGATTTAAAGTAGAGATTAAAGGAGAGAGAGGGGCAGACAAGAATTGACTTAGAGAAAGATGTGTATATATATATATATATATATATATATATATATATATATATATATATACATATTCATAAGTGAAACATACACATATATATGCATAGACAGAAAGAAAAAAAGAGTCAGAGAGACAGAGAAAAACAGAAACAGAGAAAGAAAGAGAGAGAAAGACAGAAACAGAGACAGACAGAAAGAAGGAGGGGAAGAAGGGAAAGGAGAGGGAAAAACATACACATTGCTGTTGTCTTTGTTTAGTGATTCAGTCTTGCCTAACTCTTTGTGACTCTGGATGAAGTTTTCTTGGCAAAGATACTGGAATGGTTTGTTACTTCTGTCTAAGGTGAATTCATGCAAAGAGAAGGTAAATGACCCATCCAGGATTACAGCTAGTGAATATCTAAAGCAAGATTTGAACTTAGGTATTCCTGACTCTAGACCCATTGCTCTTTTCATTAAGCCATGAAGCTACCTCCAAATACACACAGACACACACATGTAGTATGGGTATATATAGAAATTGGAACACAACTAATGTAGGAATTTGTTTTACTTGATTGCACATTTCATAACAGGTTCTATTTTTATTGCTTTTCTTACTGAGTATGAGGGAGATATATGGGAGGGAGAGAATTTGGAACTAAAAATGAAATAAAATAGCATTTTCCAAAAAAAATAGTCTTTTTAGTGTAGCAGTGTACATAGTTAGAAAAAATTCATTCTATGACCAGATATGCCATTAATTGGCTTGATGTACAGGGTAAATCACTACACTTCTCATGGCTTCCTTAAGCTTCTTAATGGTTGAACACTGACAAAGAACTGGAATTATCTATAAATTTCCTCTCAGTTCTCAGAATTCCATAGCTATACTATGTGTATTGGAAAGTTTGAAAAGAATGGGGACTGAAGAAAGAGCCCTGCATTTAAATAGAAATTTATTGAGAATAGAATTTAAGCCTGTTTAAAGGAAGATATGTATGTGGGGGAGAGCTGTTGCCTTTGCATCTCCAAGGCTTCGGTGTCTGTAAGGCAACATGATATAGTGGAAAAAGAGCTTGCCTCTAAGTCAGGACTAGCTGAGATCAAGTGTAATTTGTCACAACTACTGGCTGCACTCTGAGCAAGCGGCTAAACATCTCAGTCCTTCCCGTTGACTCTTCTGATAGCTGCCTAAAAATATAAATAGCAGGGGTAGAGCCAAGATAGCAGAGAAATAGCAGGGTCTCACCTGAACTATTCCAAATCCTCTCCAGACAATTTAATGTCTTAAAAACAATTTCTGGAGTGGCAAAACCCACAAAAGAATAAGTAAAACAAATTTTCCAGCCCAAGACCTCTTATAAAGTCAACAGGAAAGATCTGTTACATAGGGGTGAGAGTAGCACAAAGTCTAGTACAGGCAGCTTCAACAAACCAGCAGTAGAATTTGGGGCAATTGAATAAGTAGCACTAGCTTCCAAAGTTCTTTTTCCACAAATGGTAAGGGGTTCAGACAACTGGTCACAGGGAGCTTACAGGCATTATTTTGCTGGCACGAGGAAGAGGAATCCATTGCATTGCTTATAAATAGAGCTGGGTCACAGACCTAAGTATTAGTCACAGGGTATGGAGGAGCACTAGTGCACAAGAGCTCATAATCAGAGGAGAGAATAGACTCTGGTCACAATTTCAGAGTGAAAAATAGTGCTTGTAATCACTTATAAACCAGAGCACAGGCCAAGAAAATAGCAAATACACCTCTCAATGTGAAAAGACCTGAAAATTTACAAACCCCCAGAACTACCTCTCAAAAACTGCTGCACAAAAAATCTGAAGCTTAGAACACAGCTCCCTCAACTCCAGTAACAGAATACAACTTTAGTATAAAGTTAAAAGTCAAGAAATAGACTAGGAAAAATAAGAAAACAACAATAAAAAGAATATGATCATAAAATTTATTGTGGTGATGGGAAAGATGAAAGCATAACCTCCGAAGAAGCCAACAAAGTCTAAATTACTACTACATTTAAAGATTCAAAGAAATGTATAAATTGGTCTCAGGATGAGAAAGAATTATTAAGAGATTAAAAAGACTTATAAAAGTCAAAGAAGAGAGGTACAGGAAAAATTGGGAAAAGAAATGAGTGATGCAAGAAAAATCATGAAAAAAGCAATAGTTTGGTAAAGGATGCACAAATGAATAATGAAGAAAATAACACTTTAAATAAAAAAGTGACCAAATAGAAAAAGAGGCCCAAAAATCCACTTAAGAGGAGTCTAAAAATTCTTAAAAGAAGACCTGGTTATGAAAAAAAATTGCATATAAGCTTATTGAAGAAAAGAAATCCTTAAAAAGTAGAATTGGCTATGAAAAAGGTGTTTACAACATATATTGTATTTAACTTATACTTTAAGATACTTAACCCCCCTCTAGGGGAGGGGATAGGGAGGAGGGCAAAAATTGGAACAAAAGGTTTTGCAATTGTCAATGCTGAAAAATTACCCATGCATATATATCTTGTAAATAAAAAGCTATTAAAAAAAAGTAAAAGAAAAAAAGTATATACAAATTCATTGAAATAAAAAACTCCTAAAAAGTAAAATTGGTCAAATGGAAAAGGAGATACAAATTCTCACTGAAGAAAATAATTCCTTAAACATTAGAATAAGTCAAGTATAATCTTATGGTTCCATAAAGATACAATAAAACAAAGTTGAAAGAATGAAAAAATAAAAAAATATATATAAAATATCTCATCTGAAAACAAACGAACTGGAAAATAGATTGAGAAAAAAATAATGCAAGAATTACTGAACCACTTGAAAAGCAGGATCAAAAAAATATCCTAGACATCATCTTTTAAACAATTATCAAAGGAAAACTATCTTGATATCTTATTTGCAGAGAGCAAAATATAAATTCAAAGAATATATTGATCACCTACTGAAAGAGATCCCAAAATTAAAACTTCCAGGAATATTATAGTCATATTTCATAGCTTCTAGATCAAAAATAAAACATTGCAAGCAGTGAGAAAGAAACAATTTAAGTATCATGAAGTCACAATCAGGGTAATCCAAGATTGGAGAATGAACAAGTTATGGTATACAGTTAAAAAGAAATATTATTGGTCTATAAGAAATTATAAATAGGATGCTCTCAGAAAAAAAAAAAACTGGAAAGACGTAAATGAACTGCGGCAAAATGAAATTAATGGAACTAAGAGAACATTGTACCCACTAAAAACAATACTTTATAATGAGCAACTATGAATGACTTAGCTATTCCCAGTGTGTGGGAAAGTGGCCCAGCTTATCCAAATTAAAACCAGGGACTCTCAAGATAAAAAAAAAGGATTTATTATAATCTTGCAAGAAAGAGCAACTCCAACAGAAAAGGTCTTGTAAGTAGAGGAGTACAAAGCACAAGCTGCAAAGAGAGAATGATATAGACCCATACATGGAAGCCCCCACCCACTTCTGACCTTTTCTTCCATTGGCTGTGAGAGTCCAGGTTCCCATTCTAGATGCAAAAATCTACCCAGAGACTAAAAATCTAACCAAAGACAAAAAATACTAGACAATAACACACTTTTACCACATTAGGAACTTAATGTGGCAAAATGAGAAGGAGGAATAAGAGGGAAATGTATGTTTATCTAAGAAAAGCAAAACCCTGCAGCTTTTGGCTATAGCACAAATAATAAGTTATAATTAGGGTATAGAGTTAGGCCATATTCTTAGGAATATTCTTACTCATTTATCCCATTCACCAGCAATACTATGATTCACGACAATTCCAAAGGACTTATGATGAAAAAACGTCATCTACTTCCAGAAAAAGAACTAATAGCAAACAAAAATTGAACTATTTTCTTTTTACTTTACTATTCTTGGTTTTTGGTTTATGTTTTATTTCATCATATGATTGCTATGGAAATATGCTTTATATGACTGCACATGTGCAATCTATATCAAATTGCTTGCCTCCTCAGAAGAGCCAAAGAAAGGAAGTGCGGAAGAAAATTTGGAACTCAAAATTTTAAGAATATATGAAAATTTGTTTTTATATGTAATTGGAAAAATAAAACTATTAAATAAAAAGGATATAAATGGCAGAATAGTAGTAGATTTTAAAAGATAGTGGTAGTTTCCTCAATGAGAGTTCCCTATACCAATGAAATCATAGAGATTTCCCTACACTTAAAACTAGATCTATACATACATGAATAAATAGGTAGATAGCAGTTTGAGGGGGGATGAGCCAAGATAGGTAACAGATTTTGTCTGAGTTCTTCCTGGCTTTCTTTAGAATCAAGACCAGATGAAGTCTCTGAATAGATTTTGAAGCAACAGAAGCCACAAGTATTTGGAATGTAACAAATTTACAGCAGAAGATAATTTAGACGAACTTCATGAAAAGTGTCTGTCTCAGTTGGGCAGGGGAAGTGGCCCAGCACACTGCAGGGTGGAAGCTCAGGGTGGAGAGGCCTGTGCATACTGGAGGAAGGCTCTTAGCCAATATATAGCAGCATTGGTTATGCTGTCCTAGTTCAAAGCTAGTGGATCAGCTGACTAAGTGAGAGATTTCCAACACAAGTAGAAGGTAAATATTGAGGCTCTAAAACACAAAATAACAAGCAGGACTGGGCCACACCCATCCAGCACCCAGCACAGGGCAGCATGAAGCCACTGTCACCTGTACAGGAAGCTTGGAACAATCTCCTCTTTGCCCTAAGAGCAGACTTCAACCTTTAAAAATGAGCAAAAAAGCAAAAAGACCTGTGACCATAGATAGATAGCTATTATGGAACAGGAAAGAACAGACCTCAAACCCTGAGGATACTAAAGGCAAAATTTCTCCAGATGAAGCCTTAAATTATAATATGAGTTGTTCTCCAATGCAAAAGGCTCTCTTTCAAGAATTCAAAAAGGATTTTAAAAGAATTAGAAGAAAAGTGGGGAAAGGAATTGAGATCTTTGGGAAAAGAAATTGTCTGAAGAAAATCACTATTTCATGAAATGGTAAAAGGAAACAACTATTTAAAAATAGATTTGATGAAATGGAAAAAGAAAACATCTCCTTAAAAAACAGAATGGGTGGAATTGAAACTGAAAACAACTCCCTAAAAAGTAGAATTAGTGAAATGGAAAAAATAATCAAATGAACAAAAAAATTATTTTAAAAGTTTAATTGGCAAAATGCAAAAAAAAAAAAAAAAGTTAACTGAAGCAAATAATTCACTAAAAATTAGAACTGAACAAATGGAAGTGAATGAGTCAATCCAGAATCTCTCAAATAAAACCAAAAAAAAAAAAAAAAAAAAAAGTTAAAAATAGAATAAAATGTAAAATACTTCATTGGAAAAACAACTAATCTGGAAAATACATCCAAAAAAGACAATCTAAGAATTATTGGACTACCTGAAAACCACAATAAAAAAAAAAAAAAAAAAAAAAAAAAACCTAGACAACATTTTTCAAGAAATCATCAAGGAAAACTTCCTTGATATTGTGGAAGCAGAGGGTAAAATAACCATTGAAAAAATCCACCAAATATCTCCTGAAAGAAACCCAAAAATGAAAACTCCAAGGAATAATGTAGCTAAATTTCAGGATTATCAGATCAAAGAGAAAATATTGCACACATCCAGAGAGAAACAATTCAACTATTAATGCGTCATAATCAGGATTACCCAGGACCTAACAGCTTACACTTTAAAGGATCAAAAGGCCTAGAATATGGTTTTACAGAGGGGAAAGGAAGATTGGACTACAATCAAGAATCAGCTATTCAGCAAAATTAAACATTATCTTTAAGGGGAAAAGATGGACATTCAATGAAATAGGGGATTATCGTTATTTTTGATGAAAAGATCAGAGATGAACAGAAAGTTGATCTTCAAATACAGAACTCAAGAGAAGCATAAAAAGGTTAAAAGAGAAGGAAAAAAGAACATGTTTTCTAAAGGTTGAATTGTTTGCATTCTTATATGGGAAAATGATATGATTAACACTTGAGAACTTTATTAGGGGTATACTTAGAGGGGGAGGGCATAATTTGACTTCACTGTGATATTAAAAGGAACTATGTGTAGATTATGTTGGAAGAAGAGGAAAGGGGAGGTAAAAATGGGATAAATTATATCACATGAAGAGAAAAAAAAAAAAAGACCTATTACAATTGAGGAAAAGAAGGGTGGGGGTGATCATTGTGCCAACCCTAATCTCATCAGATTTGACTCAAGAAGAGAATATCAGACATATTTAGTGTGATAAAGAACTTGTCTCACCCTATGGGGAAGTTGGAGGGCAAAGAGGAAAGAAAAGGGGATGGTAACAGAAAAGAGAACAAAAGTAGAAGGGAAAAGGGATAAGAAAGAGGGGAAGGGCACATTGAGGGAGATGGTGGTTAGAAATAAAACACTGGGGAGGAGGGAAAGAGGGAAATGAAAGAGAAAAGTATAACTTCAGGAAAATACAGAGTTAGTAATTTTAACTATGAATGTGAATGGAATGAACTCTCCCATAAAACACAAGTGGATAGCAGATTGAATTAAAAGCCACATTTCCTATAATATGTTCTTTACAAGAAACACATTGGAAGTAGAGTAGTACATACAGATTAAAGGTAAAAAACTGGTGCAGAATCTATTTTGCTTCAGCTGAAGTAAAAATAGACAGTAGATGATTAATAAAATAGATAATAGATGTTCATATATTGTATTTGAATGAAATTAATATTATAGATGAATGAAGTTTTATAGATCTTTACGGGTTTGACTAAATCTAAGTTTTTTTAATAGCAATAAATAAGATTTTCAATTTCTTATTCTTATATTTTTATAATGACAGAATCAAACATATATTCATGGTTCTTTATTAACTATGTGATTGGACAAGGCATTGAATTCATCTGAGCCTTAGTTTCCTTTTCTTAAATATGGATGAAAATAAAACAGTTTCATTTCAGAGTTGTTCAAAGGAATGTGTTTAGTAGGCTATAAAACATTACATAAATGTGAACTATTTATTATAAAAAAAAAAAAGCAAATTCCTTCAAATATAAAAAGCCATGAGAGGCACAATTTTGGTACATTGTGATATAAAACAAACCAACCAAAAAGCAATTGAGAATGACAAACGGTTTCAAACATCCAATTTCCATTAATTCAAACTTCAGTCAGGATAAATAAAACAGCAGAATTTCTTGATGTGAAACGATAAAATACAGCTCTATCTTCAACAAAAGTTTTGACCAAAATAAGAAGAAATAAAAACTATAGAAAATAATCATTTAGGACACTAAGTGATCCAAATAGGTAACAAGTGACCAGAATTCTTATATAAAGTGATACATCTTGGGAAGTAAAATCCTTACCCAGAATCCAATTTTTCCATTAACTTCTTTTTATCAATATGTGTAATCAGAAGTATTGTGGCATAGTAAATAGACTGTTAGATTTGGATTCATTAAAAATTGAGCAAGTCATTAAGACCTAGGCAAATAAGACAGGAGTAAGTGATTTTATCATCTCTGAGCCTAAAGCAAGGTTCTAGGTATACAAATTGGAATGTTACTAGTTACATTTGTTACTAGTAACATTTGTCTTGGGGGAGACAGTCCCCACTTAAAGAATTCCCATTTTGATGAAATCAAATCTCCTTCTGAATTTAATGGTAGTCCCTCAATGATCTGAGGGGGATGGAGGATACCTATCTCTCCTGAACTTAGTGAGGTTCTTGAGAAAGCCAGATTAGACCAAAATCTATGCTGGCCCAAACTATAATGTCCAATTTTTTAAAGGTAAATACTATTCATTTTTTGGCAAATTCAGAATATTCAAAATATATTATGATCTTGATGGATATGTCTTATCCTTACATATTGAGACCAGAACTTCATTGAGGGCAAAGTATAACATTCTATATCCTCCTTTATTTCCAAAACTTCATTATTTGAATATAAGAAGCACTTAATATTTATTAGAAAGCTGCCTTAAAACACATATTTCATCACAACTAATGTCTGTCAGAAAGCAAAGATTATAACCCACATCATCTTAGTTTCACTGACATCATAGCAAGAGAGTTGAAAAATTACTGCTAACCACTACATAAGACTCTCCTGTCAACAAACTCATACAACCACCATCATGGACAATTTTCATTTTGCTTTCAGATTTCCCTCATGACCATAAAAACCATCTCCAAGGCTATCTAAAGGGCAACTGAATTGGCACTGTAAGAACCAGAGAGTAAATGAAGATCTAGTCTTATAAGTGATTTGTAAAACCACTAGGACAGTTAGATAGTGCAGTCAAAAGGACTAAAGGCTTAGAGTCAGGAAGCCAAACACAATTTAGGACATCAGGAGAGGTTTGGAGCACTGGGGTGAGAGTTACTCAGGAGTGTGGAACAGAGACTATACCACCTGTGAGAGTTTAAGGATGGGAGACAGCAACAGCAGCAGTGGCCCTTGGAGTTCTCACCACCCCAAAAATTCATATTGGGATGATCTAAAAAAAATAGAATGATGATAAAAAGAATTTACTTAGGAAATGGGAAAGGGAAATGAAGACAAGGAGATATCTCATATAAAATAGTCATGCAAGGAAGAGATTTTATAAATAAGGAAACCAATGCCAAGGACTTACCCGTGACTTTACCAAGATATCAAAGTAGCAAATAGAAAATCCAAAATTTGTCCTCAGTTCCTCTTACTCTAAAAATCAGTACTCTGAGGGTTATTCATTTAATTATATCCAGGTTCCAAAGAGTTTATCAAATTCTTTTCTGGCAGTCCATTTTTCATGCAGAAGAAGAACAGGGAAGAAATCAGAAAAACTGTTGAAGCCTTTGAGTTTGATTTCATCATTTTATACATAAGACAACTGGCACAAATAAATTAAGTGATTTTTCTGTAGTCACACAACAAGTGGGTATTTAGGCAGGATTTGAATCCAGATTCCCTGAATGGAAAATGTATTAGCAAGAAATCTCTGGGAGTGAGACGGAGAAAGTTAGGAAGGAACTTGACAAATCACCTCTATTTAGAATAAAATATATATGTTGGTGGTGCAGAAGATCCTAATCATCAATTTTTTATTTTTACAAAGAGCTTTACATAAAGTATCTTATTCAATCTTCACTATAATCATCATTACCATTTTACAAATGACTCAACTGAAGGATTCTTGTCAAAGTATCCATAGCTAATGGATATCGAAGGTGGGGTTTGAACCTAGGTATTCTAACTCTGGGTCTAGTATCCTTTAGCTACTATGCCAAAGAAGTGGTTAAACAATGAACATCTGGAAGAAGAAATATGGAGGGGGTGGAGCCAAGATGGCAGAGAAGGCACATGAGACTTTCTAAACTCCTCTCATGCCCTCACGACCATTTGTTGAATAAAGCTTCAAAAATAGTGCTTGACTGGTGAGATTCACAAAGATTTTAGGTACAATGACTTACCGTACAAAGATAATCTGGAGGACCACCAGAGCAGGTTTGTCCTGAGGGGCAGGAACAGACCAGTGCAGGGAGGGAGATAGGAAAGACTGGTGTCCTGAGCCAACCAGGGACGGGGGTAGCCTATGTGGCTAGAAAACTAGTGGAGATGACTCTGCCATAGGCTGACTGCTTTGCCTTGATTACAAAGCAGTGGACCAACAGAGAGACTAAAAACACCAGAACCTAACAGGATCTGGCTGTACCCACCCCAAACCGGAAGTGACTCAGCATAGACCAGAGTAACTATGCAGCTTCATTCTGCAGCACAGCAAATCTATGCAGCAGGGAGGTGCAGCCCAAGGCAGCCTCTAATCTGCACAGTGGGGAGCTTGGCCTAGGGAAATAGAACTTCCCCAGAACAACTGTGCTTCACTGGGCAGAGCCACTTCCAGTGCCTTGTGGGACTATTCCCTGGGCAACTGCTAATACCCACAGCCTCACAGCAGGCTATGGCTTGGGATAGTGACACTTTCACTGCTCAGCCTCTTGCCTCAGGGCAGTCGTTAATCCGCACAGCAGGGTTCTTCCTACAGCACTCCTGCAGCTCAGCCTTGCAGGCCTAAGTCACTTGCATTGGGGAACTATTTCCCAGAGCACTCACAGACCTGGCCACTCTTTTTAGCCAGCTGGCAGGCCATCCATACACCTATCCCTGTTCTGCAGAGGAAGCTGGTAACCTCCTGGCCCTGAAGGCAGACCCTACAGGCTTTAAAAACTGAGTAAAAAAATCAAAAGGACAATAGATAGCTACTATACAGAAAGAGAGCAGGTTTCCAAGCCCGAGGAGACTAATAGCAGACAGTCTCCAGACAATTGTTGGTCCCCAACCCAAAAGGCTCTCCTACAAGAGACTATTAAAAACCTTAAGAGAGCAAGAAGAAAAATGGGGAAAGGAAAGAGAAGCTATCTATGCAAGAGAGTAAGAAGTTCCTGAAATGTGAATTGGAAAAGGTAAAGAGCTTCCTGAAATGTGAATTGGAAAAGGTAAAAAACTCCCAGGAAGTGCAGGGAAACAGAATTTGTAAATTGTAAAAGGAAAATAACTCCCAGAAAAGTAGGATTTGTGAATTGGAAAAAGAAAATAATTCACTTAAAAAAAAATTAGTGAAATGGAAAAAAATTTCATAGAGTAAAACAACTCATTTAAAAATTCAATTGGACATATGCAAAAAAGTAAAAAAAAAACTAATGAAGAAAATAACTTATTAAAATCACAAACTGAACAAAGAGAAATGAATGATTCATTGAGACACCAAGAATCAGTCAGGCAAAACCAAAAAAAAAAAAATTAAAAACATTAAATATTTACTTGGAAAAACAAATGATATGTAAAATAGATCTATGAGAGATAATATGAGGATTATTGCACTTCCCAAAAATTATGATGAAAAAAAAGAGCCTAGATACTATTTTCCAGGAAATCATCAAAGAGAACTGCAAAGAGGTAAAAGAACCAGAAGGGAAAATAGGCATTGAAAGAATTCATTGAACACCTTCTGAAAAAGACCCTAAAAAAGCCATGGAATATTGTGGCCAAATTTCAGAACTATCAGAATAAGGCAGCCAGGAAAAAAAAAAAAAACAATTCAAATACTGAGGTGCCACAATAAGGGTCACTCAAGATTTGGTTGCATCCACATTAAAGGATCAAAGGGCCTGGAATCTGATATTCTGAAAGGAAAAATAACTTGGAATACAGCCAAGAATAAACTACCCAGCTAAGCTGAGCATTTTCTTCCATGGAAGAAGATGGACATTTAATGAAACAGATAAATTCCATTTGTTTCTAAGGAAAAAAACAGATCTAAACAAAAAAATTGATCTCCAACCATAGGACTCAAGAGAAGCAGAAAAAGGTAAAAGGAACTCTTGAGAGGTATATTTCTGTTGTGGATATACATAAAGCCCACATGTATAATTTTATTTTACTGATATAAGAAAGGGAAGTAGAAATGGAAAGAGGATAGTGTCAGAAAAAGGGAAAACGGGAGAGAAAAAGAGGGAAACTACATCCCACGAAAAGGCAAAGAAAATCTATCATATCTGAGGGAAGTTAGAGAGGGGGAGGAATATTGTGTGAGTCTTACTCTCATCAGAGTTGTCTCAAAGAGAAAATAATTGACATATTTGTTTTACAGAGAATTCTCTCTCACCTTATTAAAAAGTAGGAGAGGAAAAGGGAAAAGGAAAAGAATAATAAGGGAAGGGTACAAGAAAGGAGAAGTGATTTAAAGGGAGGAGTGAGGGATCCTAAAGAGGGAGAACTGCATGGCACAAGTGGGGCCCAAGTTTAATACTGGGGAAGGAGGTGGGGGGGGGCAGGGGAAAAAAAAGCATAATCTGGGAATAATATGATGGCAGGAAATACAGAGTTAGTAATTTTAACTGTAAATATGAATGGGATGAACTCTCCCATAAAGCCAAAGCAGATAGCAGACTGAAACAAAAGCCAGAATCCTACAATATTTTGTTTATAAGAAACACGTTAAAATCAGAATGATACATTCAGAGTAAAGGTAAAAGGCTGGAGCAGAATCTATTACATTTCAGGTGAAGTCAAAAAATCAGGGGTAGCCATCCTTATCTCAGATCAAGCAAAAGCAAAAATTGATCTAATTAAAAGAGATAAAGAAGAAAACTATATGCTGCTAAAGGGTAGCATAGACAATGAAGCAATATCATTAGTAAACATATATGCACCAAATGGTAGAGAATCTAACTTCCTAAAGTAAGAGAGTTGCAAGAAGAAATAGCAAAACTATAATAGTAGGAGATCTCAACCTTGCACTCTCAGAATTAGATAAATCAAACCACAAAACAAATAAGAAAGAAATTAAAGAGGTAAATAGAATATTAGAAAAATTAGGTATGATACATCTTTGGAGAAAACTTAATGGTGATAGAAAGAAGTATACTTTCTTCTCAGCAGTTCATGGAACCTATACAAAAATTGACCATATATTAGAAAATAAAGACCTCAAAATTAAATGCAGGAAGGCAGAAATAGTAAATGTTTTCTTTTCAGATTATGATGCAATAAAAACTACATTCAACAAAACGTTAGGGGTAAATAGACCAAAAAGTAATTGGAAACTAAATAATCTCATCTTAAAGAATGATTGGGTGAAACAGCAAATTATAGACACAATAATTTCAATCAAGATAAAAACAATGAGACATCATACCAAAATCTGTGGGATGCAGCCAAAGCAGTAATAAGGGGAAAATTTATATCCTTAGAGGCATATTTGAATAAAATAGAGAAAGAAAAGATCAATGAATTAGGCTTGCAACTTAAAAAGCTAAAAAAAAGACCAAATTAAAAACCCCCAATCAAATACTAAACTTGAATTTCTAAAATTAAAAGGAGAAATTAATAATATGGAAAGTAAAAAAAAAAAACTATTGAATTAATAAATAAAACTAAGAGTTGGTTTTGTGAAAAAAACCAATAAAATAGATAAACCTTTGGTAAATCTGATTAGAAAAAGGAAAGAGGAAAATCAAATTGTTAGTCTTAAAAATGAAAAGGGGGGACTTTCCACCAATGAAGAGGAAATTAGAGTAATAATGAGTTACTTTGCCCAACTTTATGCCAATAAATTTGATAACCTAAGTGAAATGGATGACTATCTCCAAACATATAGGCTTCCCAGATTAATAGAAGAGGAAGTAATAATTGTTCTTTAAATGAAAAAATAGGGAATGAAGGAGTCGTATCAAATTCCTTTTATGAAACAGACATGGTACTGATACCTAAACCAGGTAGGTTGAAAACTGAGAATAAAAAAACTATAGAACAATCTCCTTAATGAATATTGATGCTAAAATCTTAAATAAGATATTAGTGAAAAGACTACAGAAAATCATCCCCAGGATAATACATCATGATCAAGTAGGATTTATAACAGAAATGCAGGGCTGGTTCAATATGAGGAAAACTATTAGTATAATTGACCATATTCATAACCAAATTAACAAAAATCATATGATCATCTCAAAAGATGCAGAAAAAGCATTTGATAAAATCCAAGATCCATTCCTATTGAAAACATTTGAGAGTATAGGAATAAATGGACTTTTCCTTAAAATAGTCAGTAGCATCTATTTAAAACCATCAGTAAGCATCATATGTAATGGGGATAAACTGGGAACCATTCCCAATAAGATCATGGATGAAACAAGGCTGCCCACTATCACTATTATTATTCAATATTGTATTAGAAATGCTAGCTTTGGCAATAAGAATTGAGAAAGAAATTAAAGGAATTAGAATAGGTAATGAGGAAACCAAACTATCACTCTTTGCTGATGATATGATGGTATACTTAGAGAACCCCAGAGATTCTACTAAAAAGCTATTAGAAATAATCCACACCTTTAGCAAAGTTGCAGGATACAAAATAAACCCACATAAATCATCAGCATTCTTATATATCACTAACAAAAATCCAAAAGAGCTACAAAGAGAAATTCCATTTAAAGTAACTACTGATAGTATAAAATATTTGGGAATCTATCTGCCAAGGGAAAATCAGAAACTATATGAGCAAAACTACAAAAAACTTTCCACACAAAGTCAGATCTAGCCAATTGGAAAAACATTAAATGCTCATGGATTGGGTGATCAAATATAATAAAGATGGCAATACTACCTAAACTAATCTATTTATTTAGTACTATACCAATCAGATTCCCAAAAACCCTATTTTAATGACCTAGAAAAAATAACAACAAAGTACATATGGAAAAACAAAAGGTCAAGAATTTCAAGGGAATTAATGAAAAGAAATCAAATGAAGGTGGCCAAGCTGTAACAGATCTAAAATTATATTATAAAGCATCGGTTACCAAAACCATTTGGTATTGGCTAAGAAATAGACTAGTTGATCAGTGGAATAGGTTAGGTTCAAAGGAAAAAACAGCCAATAACTTCAATAATCTAGTGTTTGACAAACCCAAAGACCCCAGTTTTTGAGATAAGAATTCACTTTAACAAAAATTGCTGGAAAAATTGGAAATTAGTATGTCAGAAACTAGGCCTTGACCCACACTTTACACCATACACCAAGATCAGGTCAAAATGGGTTCATAATCTAGGCATAAAGAATGAAATTATAAATAAATTAGAAGAGCATAGGATAGTTTACCTCTCAGACCTATGGAAAAGGAAGGAATTTATGACCAAAGAAGAACTAGCGGTCATTATTGATCACAAAATATAAAAATTTGATTATATCAAATTGAAAAATTGTGTACAAACAAAACTAATGCAGACAAGATTAGAAGGGAAGTAATAAACTGGGAAAATATTTTTACAGTCAAAGGTTCAGATAAAGGCCTCATTTCCAAAATATATAGAGAATTGACTCTAATTTATAAGCAATCAAGCCATTCTCTAATTGATAAATAGTCAAAAGATATAAACAGACAATTCTCAGATGAAGAAATTGAAACTACTTCTAGCCATATGAAAAGATGCTCCAACTCATTATTAATCAGAGTAATGCAAATTAAGACAACTCTGAGATACCACAACACATCTGTCAGATTGGCTAGAATGACAGAGAAAGATAATGCAGAATGTTGGACGGGATGTGGGAAAATTGGGATACTGATATATTGTTGGTGCAATTGTCAATACATCCAGCCATTCTGGAGAGAAATTTGGAACTATGCTCAAAGAGTTATCAAAATGTGCATACCCTTTGATCCAGCAGCATTACTACTGGGCTTATATCCCAAAGAGATTTTAAAGAAGGGAAAGGGACCTTTTTGTTTGTGGCAGCCCTCTTTATAGTGGCCAGAAACTGGAAACTGAGTGGATGCCCATCAATTGGAGAATGGCTGAATAAATTGTGGTATATGAATATTATGGAATATTATTGTTCTGTAAGAAATTACCAACAGAATGATTTCAAAAAGGCCTGGAGAGACTTACAGGAACTGATGCTGAGTGAAATGAGCAGGACCAGGAGATGATTATATACTTCAACAACAATACTATATGATGATCAATTCTGATGGATGTGGCCATCTTCAACAATGAGATGAACCAAATTAGTTTCAATAGAGCAGTAATGAACTGAACCAGCTACACCCAGTGAAAGAACTCTCTGGGAAATGACTATGAACCACGACATAGAATTCCCAATCCCTCTATTTTTGTCCACCTACATTCTTGATTTCCTTCACAGGCTAATTGTCCATTGTTTCAAAATCCAATTCTTTTTGTACAGCAAAATAACTGTTTGGACATGTATTCATATATTGTATTTAACTTATACTTTAACATATTTAACATGTATTGGTCAACCTGCCATCTGGAGGAAGGAGTCGGGGGGAAGGAGGGGAAAAGTTGGAACAAAAGGTTTTGCAATTGTCAATGCTGAAAAATTACCTATGCATAATTTTTTTGTAAAAATTAATTTAATTAATTAATTAATTTAGAAAAGCAGAAACATGAAAATATTGGAAGGAGGGAAAAAGAAGAGATAAAAATGACTTTTCATTTTACTCCCAACTGTGTAATTTTCCTTTCCTTCCTTTCCAATGTTCTATTGAAACCAATACTGGGTTCATGTCTAGAAACTCAATGAAATAATAGATTGGATGACTTACATGTTAAATTTTAAATATTAAGAAAAACAACTTTATGTATCCAGAAAAAGCCTCATTTTAATCCAAGTTTCAATAATCCTCACATATTTACAACCTTGTTGATGTCCTTTGGAATGAAGATGATATCTTAAATGTAAAATATTATTTGTTAGGTTAACAGCTATTGGAATGTGTGGAATTTTGTCAATGTTCATTAAAAGCAGGAAACTGCTATGATGATCTATGAAAGCTCAGGGACATGTAATATTAGCTATCACACTTCCATTTCTTATCTAGCCCTCTCACACATTGCTCAGTGTAGTTCTATTGGGGGTTTTATGTGATTTTAAATGAAGTGCATGAGTCTTCATGATTACTAGAGATGGGAAAATGGATTCAAACAGAAGTCAGAGCTATTAAGATTTTTTAACTCATATACAGAATTACTAGACAGATTTTGTAAAACTACAAGTTAATGGAATAATAAAACCAAATTTGGTGTTTATTTCAAAGTTTAAAAATGTTGAAAATATCTCTGGGAGGACATGGGAAATTTTGACATAGTATTAAGGAAATAGTATTAAGGCCTGTGATTTCATAGGAGAGTAATACTACTCAAAATGTACTCCAGGGAACCAGTGGTCCCCATGATACCCTAACGTGTCAATATCATATTGATAGAAATAACCCATAAAAAAGTCCTTTGGAAATGTCAATAACCGTTAAGAGAGTAAAGGGATCCTGAGAATAAACATTTTTAAGAACCATTAACAAAGAATTCTTAGGATGAAGAAATCCCCTCTGCCAATACAGATCAGTTTTTTCTCTTCAATTTGTAGTCATAAAGAGTTACCTAGGCCCTAGAGCACTAAAAGATTATATGATTTGTACAGGGTCTCTGAATGAGTTCCTGTAAGAGAAGGGATCTTCAAGGGCTATTCTTTTTTTTTTTTTTTTTACAAAGCCCTAAGTGATAAATGTATAATGTAATTATATGCCTGATTTGAGGCAATTATATGGCACAGTAGATAAAGTGTGGGGCTAAGTGTGGGGCTAAATCCTCAGACTTAGGAAGACCTGAGTTCAAATACACCTAAGAAACATCCTTATTTGTGTGATCTTTTTAATTCATTTGTTTTAATACACTGGAGGGAAAAAATGGCAAACTATTTCAGTATCTTTGTCAAGAAAGACAGAGTTAGACATGATTGAACAAAAACAACACAGTCTTGTTGAGCTAGGGGTAGAAACAGATAAATGAATATTGCTGCATGGAGTACACACAAGAAAAATATTAAGCTCCTAGATAAAAATATATGTAGTTTTTCCCCAGATCCATAATTTCCCCAATGGGAAAAATCTGTTGAAAATATTTCTGTTACAAACACATACCAGCCACTGTTTTAAAACACGTACAGATTAAAAGAGTTTACTGAAAGTAATGAGAAGTTGTCTCTTGCCCTGGTCCAAAGAGACAGTATGAATCGAAGGTAGGAATTCAAGAGATATCTTTTATTTTTATTTATTTTTAATTTATGGAATAAAACAAGAATTTCCATAACATAGTGTAAGTTTTGAAAGATGATTGAACATGAAACTTAAAGTTATCGTGTAAATTTATTTTTTCTCTCTCCTCCATATATTGCTTCCATTAGACACAGATATGTATGTATGTACATGTACACATATGTATATTATTTATATGTACACATATGTATGTAAAATCATTCTACACATCTATTTATCAGTTATTTTTCTATACAAATGGAGCAAATTCCTTCATATGTCCTTTGTAGTTAACTTGGATATTTCTAATAATCAAAATAATTTGTTTGCTCAAATAAATAATACTGCTATATTGTATATGTTCTCATGAGTCTGCTCATTCTGCTCTTTCTTAATTCCAAAGCTACATCTTTATTTTCTATAAAAGGTTGCAAGCTTTTCCTATATTTAATATTCAATCCCTGATATTCGCTGAAATTCTCTAGAACCCTTTCAGTTGTAACATCATAAAAGTTGAAGAGTCACACAATAATAACAATTTCCATTTATTTCTTGTTTTATAGTCATGGAACACCATTATTTCCAAAGAATTGAAAACCGGTATCATTCAGAGAGCAAAAGAGAAATCTATAGAGAATGTGATCAGGCTATAGAAAGTAACAAAGAAGTGACTAGGAAGAAGAGTTACATAAGTGATGCTACTTTTAAAATGTACTAATGAAAAGAGGGGACAGTTAGAATAATGCATAATATAAGTGCTCTATCATTATTATTGACATATCAGGAGAACATGAGGTAGACTTACAGAATTCTGGGTAGATCAGCTATTGCAAACTACATGGGAGAATATCTACTAAGATAGCCCAGGATAATCAGAGACAAATGGAATATGATCTGTATCACTGAAAGAATTAGGACCTTCTGAGGTTGAAGGAGCTAAAAGAGATAATCCCTTTCTCCTCTGTTGTCTTCTTTCAGAGCTTCAGTCTTTGAAGGGACCTCTTAGAATTTGACTGCCTACCACTAAGTGAATGGCACAGCTCCTTCTAATTCAATCAAGGCAAAATGTGTTCTTATATTCTAAAAGGATAACAGGTGGGGGCACATTTTTGGGTTTAATACTGCATTATCTTCTCTGTCCTTCCAATGACTATACCAACTGGAGGGAAGAAAAAAATGTCTTGGACTAGAGGCAAATTGCTCCCATTATATATCAATAGCTAAAGCTGGTGTTATTCCTCAGTTTCCCTGAATTGTAATATCTCAGTTTCCCTGAATTTTTCTGCCTCAGTTTCCCTGGTAGCAACCCCCCTTCCTGGCCTTTAGGATTGAGATAATTAGAGCTGTGGAGTTCTAGTCACTCTGGCATTCCAAAGAGTCCTAAAACTCCCAAAGATTTATGTCAAATGACTGGGCATCTTCTGGCCCAGATTTCCTGACTCCTGCTCAACCACCTTCTTATCAGAATTTGTGATCTTTCCTCCTTATCCCCAACCTGTCAGAAGTGAATTATGATCTTTCCTGGAATTTACACTCACCCAGTGCGCTCCCCCGTCACCTCCAGATAGATGGAGCCCTATAAATTACTTGCTTGTTTCTGGATACTCTAAGACAAGAATCCTATTCAGCTGTCTGGGGGAGTAGACATGGGCCCTGTTGGGCCACTAGTCCAAATTATCCACTATTAAAATATTAAAAACCCTAATCTCTGTCTTGCCTCAGTTTCTCCAGCATTATACTGGAAAGGGTCTTAGAGATTGTGTAATCATTTCTTCTCTGAGGAAATATAGGCCCTAAGTTACATAAACAGGAAGTAACATAGGCTAGAACTCAACCAAGTCCAATTGATTCCCCCCAAGGGTGGGGACCCTCTGGAGTCTTTCCATTATACTATGTTGTAAAGACCCATGATTCCATGAATGCTGTAATTTCCTACACAGGTATAATTTGCAATCTGTCTATAACTCATAGTTTTATAGCACTTATGTATCTGAGTGCCCTATTCATGAGTACATAGCTAATAAATATCAGAGGTAGTATTTGAACCCAGTTTTTTTTCTATCTGCAGGTTTAATAATCTTTCCTTTAAACTAACTTTGGGACAATTGTTATTAATCCGCTTTAAAGATAAGCAAACTGAGTTGCTTCAGAGAACAAAATGAATAGAAGTTTCAAAGAGGCAAATTTCAGCTTGATTAACTGATGTAAAGAAAAGTTTCCTAATACATGTAGCTATCCCAAAATTGAATGTTACCTAAAAAAGTAATGGCTTTCCCCACTCTAAAAGTCCTCATAGGGTAGGAACATTTTTCTCTATAAATTAATTTTTTTAAATAATAATGTATTTTCTTTCCTACTTGCCCACTGGTTGAAAAAACAAACAAACAAACAAACAAATAGAAAAAATAAATGCAAATAAAAAAATATTGTGTCTAAATTGACATTATCTAAAAATGAATATAAGACAACATATAAAGGAGCAAAATTTAAAGACTGAAAAATTAAGAGAAGTTAAGTGGTGAAGGGCTTTGAATGCCAAACAGGATTTTGCATTTGATCCTTGAAGGGAGCCACTGGAGATAATTGAGTAAGGGGGTAACATGATTGGGTCTCTAATTTAGAAAAATCATTTTGATGGATGAATAGAGAATGGATTTGAATGAGAAGTGACTTCAGGAAGATAGACAAAACAGTAGACTATTGTAGTAGTCCATGTGTGAGATGATGAGATGAGAATCTCTGAATAAATTGTGGTATATGAATATTATGGAATATTATTGTTCTATGAAAATTAACAGCAGGATGATTTCAGAAAGGCCTGGGGAGACTTACATGAACTGATGCTGAGTGAAATGAGCATGTAGTAGATTAGTAGATAATTAGTAGATCATTGTACATGGCAACAAGAAGACTATACAATGTCTGCATAAGATGATCAATTCTGATGGGCATGGCTATATGATTTTTCTTGGGCAGCAAGATAAATGTATAAATATATATGCATATATTAGACTTGACATATATTTTATGATGTTTAACAAATATTGGATTACTTGCCATAAAGGAGATGGGATGAGGGAAGGGGGGGATATTTGGAACACAAGGTTTTGCAAGAGTCAATGTTGAAAAATTATCCATGTATATGTTTTAAAAATGAAAACTTTTAATAAAAAAGGAAAAAATAAATTAAGTAGAGCTCTGTTTCCAGGGCAAAGGTTGCATTGTCCCAAATTTCAGAAATTTTCTGCAGTTGTTTTCAGAAATCTCTTAAGGCATCTGACCACAAGCACTTTTTTCCTGCCTTGGAGTTAAGAATATACTTGCCCCATTCTAGCTGTAAAACTAAAGCAACAGAGTCCTGCTTTACTGACAATAGGGCAAGAGCAGAGCTCAGCCTGTGCTGGGACTGCACACCAGACTCCACCCTGTTGCCACAGACCCTCTCTGCAGACCTTTCAAGTCTTCCCAGGTGTCCCCAGGCCTAGAAGTTCAGAAACCACCAGAATCACCATGATTCAGAGGTCCTACCTTGCTACACTGGGACTGGGGCTAGGCCTGGGGCTGGAACCAAGCTATGCTAGTTTGGCTTTTGCTGGACTCCCATCTTGGTTCCATAGCCCTTTTCTGCTGACCTTCCAAGTTCTCTTTGGTGTCTCTGGCTGAAAAGTCTGGAAGCCATCAGTACTGCCACTGATTAACCCTCTAAAATTTGTTTAGAGTCCTTATTTAAAAGAATTTGGAGCAGTTTGGGGAAAAGGTTGAGCAAGTTCCTGCCTTTACTCTGCCACTTTGGCTCCACTTCCAGATGGTATAAATTCTGAGCCATTCTACATTGATTTTTAAACAAGTGTATCAAGTACCTTCTATGTGTTTATCAATATGTGAAACACTAATGATAAAAGAAAAATTAAATAGTTCCTAATCTCAAGTAGCTTACATTCTATTAATGGAGTCCACATGCACATATATGTATATGTAAAACATAAAAAGAACAAGGTAATTTGTTTGGGGGAAGTCAAACTATCACTTAGAAGTACTTGAACTACTTAGTATTTTCTATGTCTTTCTTAATGATTTTTTTTCAAGTCAAGTATACTTAAGATTGTGAAAATAACTATATAATTTCCTTTCTAGATACTATATACATGTACTCCTTTATCTTGACTTTAAGCCACAAGGTCTTGAAGAGAATTTATAAACTTATAAGTTCCTTGAGGATAGGGACTGTTCCATTGTCTGTACTGGCTCTAGTACATTCTTTAATTCCTATTAAGGAAAGTTTGCTGGATAGAATTGTATTCAAGAGCAGAAGGGACCTAAAATTTGTCTAAAATAAAATCAAAAGTATTTTCTTTCATGCTCTTTCATTAGATAAAACAGATGTTTTTAGTTGTTTTATTTTTTTAGCTTAGGTCAAGCTCTGAAATTTCATAAAAGTAGCTGAGTCTTTATTCCTTAGTTTCTCCTTGTATCATGCTTATTTTAAGTAGATATTCAGTGGAAACCTGTGAGCTTTGCTTTATCCTCAGAGCACGCATGACATTCTCATTTTAAGTGGGCAAATAAAACAAATGCAGAAATCTGCATTGCATTCCAACAAATTTATTTTTAGAAAGTCTATTGAAAAGGACTCAAAAGATATAGCAGTTGCTAAGCAACTATGACACATGAATCTGTCATTTAAAAGAATTAACATATGATGATGTTGTCACCAGCTCTAGAAAATGAGTAAAAGAGACACATAAAAGTTCTCTCTGAACTTCCCCCCCCCACAACACACAAAGTAGGTTTGATAATATTTGATCAAATTTGCTCTACTAATAAAAAGTGATATAACAAAGTCCATTTTAGTTTTTTCATGTTTATTATAACCTTATTAAATATCTATACAAAAATTAGGCTTGTTCAATTCCTTTTTCTAAAATGATAATACACAAGTATTTATTTCCTCTTCTATTAATCTGGAAATTTATATTTTTGTAAATATTCATCCATTTCAGTTAGATTGTCAGACTTGTTGCCATGGAGTTGAGCAAAATGGCTCCCAATTATTGCTGTAATTTCTTTTTCATTGGTGGTGAGGTCATCACTTTCATTTTTGATGCTGGTTATGTTTTCATTCTTCCTTTTTTCTGATTAAATCAAAGGTTTATCTATTTTGTTAGTTTTTTCATAAAACCAACTCTTAGTTTTATTTTTTAGTTCAATAGTTTTCTTAGTCTCTATTTTATTAATCTCTCCTTTGACTTTCAAGATTTCTAATTTGGTTTTTAACTATAAGTTTTTAATTTGTTCTTTTTCTAGTTTTTTTTTTAGTTGCATATCTAATTCATTGTTCTCCTTTTTCTCTATTTTATTTATGTAGCTATTAAGAGAAATAAGATTTCCCCTAAGAACTGCTTTGACTGCATTCCATAGATTTTGGTATGTTGTCTCATTATTGTCATTTTCTTGTATGAAATTATGATTATTTCTGTGATTTGTTGGTTGATCCACTCATTCTTTAGAATTAGATTGTTTAATTTCCACTTGTTTTTTAGTCTATCTTTCTCTGGCCCTTTATTGAATAAAACTTTTTTTCATGTGAGATGAAAGAAAGCACTTACTATTTCTGCCTTTTGCATTTCATTATGAGGTTTTTTTATATCCTAATACATGGTAAATTTTTGCGTAGATGTCATGTCCTGCCAAGAAAAAAGTTAATTCCATTCTGCTCCCATCATATCTAAGTTTTCTATAATCTTATTAACCTCCCTAGTTACTTTTTTATTTATTTTGTGGTTAGATTTCTGTGATTCTGAGATGGGGATAGTTTTGCTATATATTTCTTCATGTAACTGGCTTAAAATCTTCTCTAGGAATTTGGCTATTTTACTACTTGGTACATACACATTAATATCATTATTACTTCATTATTTACTTAACCCTTTATCAAGTTTACTTTCCCTCCTTTTCTCTTTTAGTAAGATCTATTTTTACTTTTATTTTATTTCAGATAATTTTTTTCTTCAGCTGAATCATAATAAATTCTATTTCAGTCTTTTACCTTTACTCTGTATGTGTTTCTCTGTCAAATGTGTTTCTTGTAAACAACATATTATAGGATTCAGTTTTTTAATCCACTCTACTATTTATTTCCATTTTATAAATAAAATATAATACTTATCATCTCCTAAGATCTTCAAATCAAAACTCCCAGGATTATTATACTCAAATTCCAGAATTTCAGATCAAAAGGAAAAGGGAAATAAATGAGAAAGAAAACAAAATTCAAGCAAACAACAATAAAAAAAAGGTGAAAGTACTATGTTGTGATCCATACTTAGTCCTCACAGTCCTCTCTATGGGTGCAGATGGCTCTCCTCATCATCACATGGAACTGGGCTCAATCATCTCATTGTTGAAAAGTGCCATATCCATCAGGATTGATCATTGTATAATCTAGCTGCTGCCATATACAATGATCTCCTGGTTCTGCTCACTTTACTTAGCATCAGTTCATGTAAATTTCTCCAGGCTCCTCTGAAATCATCCTGCTGGTCATTTCTTACAGAACAATAATATTCCATAATATTCATATACCACAATTTATTCAGCCATTATCCAATTGGGCATCTTGCCACTACAAAAAGGGATGCTATAAACATTTTTGCACATGTGGGTTCTTTTCCCTTTTTATGATCTCTTTGGGATACAGGCCTAGTAGAGACATTGCTAGATCAAAAGGTATGTACAGTTTGATAGTCTCTTGGGCATAGTTTCAAATTGCTCTCCTGAATAGTTGGATCAGTTCACAACTCCACCAATAACCTATTGGTGTCCTAGTTTTATCACATCCCTTCCAAAATTCATCATTATTTTTTCCTGTCATCTTAGCCAATCTGAGAAGAGTATAGTAGTACCTCAGAGTTGCCATTTCTATATCTAGAAATGGTTTTAATTTCTTCATCTGAAAATTGTCTGTTCATATATTTTGATTATTTACCAGTTGGAGAATGATTTGACTTCTTATAAATTGAGTTAATTCTCTATATATTTTAGAAATGAGGCCTTTATCAGAAACATTGGTTGTAAAAAAATTTCCCCCAGTTTACCACTTCCCTTCTAATTTTCTCAGCATTGGTTTTGTTTGTACAAAGCCTTTTTAACTTAAAGTAATCAAAATTACCCATTTTGCATTATACAATGTACTCTGCTTTGTATTGTTGTTGTTGTTGCTGATACAATTGGGGTTAAGTTATTTGCCAGGGTCACACAGCTAGGAAGTGTTCAATGTCTGAGGCCAGATTTGAACTCAGGTACTCCTGACTTCAGGGTTGGTACTCTATCCACTGTGCCACCTAGCTGCCCTTCTACTCTGCTTCTTCTTTAGCCATAAAATTCTTCCTTCTCCACAGATCTGAGAGGTAGATTATCCTTTAATCTTCTAATCTGCTTACAATATCACTCTTCATGTCTGAATCATGAATCCATTTCAACCTTATCTTGGTATAGGGTATTAAATGAGGATCAATGCCTAATTTCTGCCATACTATTTTCAAATTTTCCCAACAAATTTTGTGAAATAACAAGTTCTTATTCCAAAAGTTGGGGTCTTTGTATTTATCAAACACTAGATTACTATAAGCATTGATTATTATGTCTTGTGAATCTAACCTATACCATCAACTACTTTATTTCTTAGCCAATACTACATGGTTTTGATGACCACTGCTTGATAACATAGTTTTAGGTCTGAGTATACCTTAATTCCCTTGAAATTCATGACCTTTTGTTCTTCCAGATGGACTTTGTTGTTATTTTTTTCTAGTTGCATGTTCAATTCATTGATCTTCTCTTTCAAAGAGAAAATATTTTAATCAGCCAGAAAGAAACAATTCAAAAACTATGGAGCTACTGTTAGGATCACACAAGATTTAGTGGCTCCCATATTAAAGGAATGGAGGACTTGGAATATGATATTCCAGAAGGCAAAGAAGCTAGGAACACAATGAAGAATAATGTAACCACAAAACTTATTATAATCTTTCACAGAAAAAAAAAGGAAATTTAATGAAATAGAGGATTCTCAAGCATTCCTGATGAAAAGTCAAGGGTTGAAAAAAAATTGACATTCAAATACAAAACTTAAGCATAATAAGGTAAACATGTAAAAACAATCAGAAGGGTCCCAATACAGTTAAACTATATACATTTATTCCTGTTTGGAAATGATACATCTAACTCATAAGAACTTAACATTTTGAGGGCAGTTAGGAGTTTACATGGACAGAAGGCATATCTGAAAGCTGATTTTGTTGAAATAACCTCTAAAAAATGAAGAGGTAAGAAAGAGCGATGGACTAAAACAGTACACAAGGAAGAACTTTTATAATAGAGAGAAAAATAAGTGTTAGTGAGAAATATTTGAACCTCACTCACATCAGAAGTGATTCAAGAGGGAAGAATATTTCTACACACTCAGTTTTGTACAGAAAAGGAAAATGGGAGGGGAAGGAGTTAAGAAAAAGTTGAGGGGAAATGATAAAAGGGAACACTGCTTAGAAGCAAAATAGACTTTTGAAGAAGAAAAGTTTAAAAAAGAGAGTGAAGAAGAAACAAGAAAATTAGATGGAGGTAAATATATAATAAACATAACTAGGAATGTTAATAGGATGGGATCACCCATAAAATGGAAGAACATAGGATTAGAAGCCAGAGTCTAATTAAATGTTGTTTATAAGAATCGCACTTGAAATAAAAAGAAACAGATAAGAGTTTAAAATAAATAACTAATTGACTTCAACTGAAGAAAAATGGCAGGGATAGAAATAATCATCTCAGACAAAGCAAAAACAAAAATAGCCCTAATTAAAAGGGATAATTGGAGAAACTATGTTTTGCTAAAAAGTACCCCAAAATAAATTAATATTCTTTAAATTTACAATTTTCTCTGATTAAAGTCCTCATCTCTCTAAAATATTAATTACAGAACTGTCATACTTATGAAAATAAAGACCATTCTCCAATTGATAAATGGTCAAATGATATAAACAAGAAGTTTTCAGGGAAAAAAATCAAAATTGTTTATAGGCACATTAAAAAAATATTCTAAATCACTGTTGATTAGAGAAAAGCAAATTTGAAAAAATTCTGAGGTACCATCTCACAACCATCAGGAATGATAGATGTTCAAGGGAATGAAAGTACACCAATGAACTGGTTGAATAGTATACTAAGCCAACTATTCTGGAGGACAATTTAAAACTAGAACCAAAGGACTACAAAAGTGTGTATAGCCTTTGATCCATCAATATCACTATTCCCAAAGAGACAAAATAAAAAGGACATATATGTGTGTGTGTGCATATAACATATAACATATATATGCACACACACACACACACACACACACGAAAAAAATATAGCAGCTCATTTTTGTGGCAAAGAATTAGAAATATAGGAAATGTCCATCACTACAGAGATACAGGGAATGTGGCATATATTCGTGATGGGGCATTGTTGTTCTGTGAGAAACGATGGGAACGGTGGTTTCAGAAAATAATTTCAAGACTGTACAAACCAAAAGAAATGAAGAAAAACTTGATAGTCCTTGTGCCAAGTAACAGCAACATCATAATGATGTTTAACTGTGAAAGATTTGATTACTCTGATCAACACAGTTATGCAAGACAATTCCAAAGGATTCATGTTGGAAAAAAATGTGATCCACCTCCAGAGAGACAACTGAAAAACTCAGAGTGCAAATTCAAAGATGTAATTTTTATGCTTTTAAAAAATATGACTAAGAGAGAGTAGTGTTTTGCATTATTTCACATGTAAAATCAATATCATATTGATTTCCTTCTTGGTGGGTAGAGAGAGTGGTAGAAAGGAGTGAGAGAATTTGAAACTCAAAATTTAAAAAGAAAAAAGTCCTTAAAATAGTAAATTTGTTAAAATAGTTATTTTTAAAGAAAAGCAAAAAAATAATAAGTGCAGCTAGGTGACTAAACCAGGAAGAGCCAAAACAGAGAAAAAAATTATACATCCATCTCTCTAATGAATATCAGTGCAAAAATTTTAAATGCAATATTAGCAAAGAAATTACCTAAGTATATCACCAGAATAATGCACTATAATCAAGTCGAATTTATATCAGGATCACAGGGCTGGTTTAATATCAGGAAAATTATCAGTATAATTGACTACATCAATAACAAACTAATAAAAATCATGATTATCTCAATAGACACAGAAAAAGGTTTTGAGAAAATACAATTTTACTATCTATTAAAAATACTAGAAAGCAAAGAAATAAATGGACTTTTCCTTAAAATGATAAGTAGCATCTGTCTAATACCATTAGCAAGTATTATGAGCTAGAAAGGCTAGAAGCACCAGTAAAATCAGGGGTGAAACAAGGATGCCCATTATCACCACTAATGTTCAATATTATACTAGAAATGTAAGCTTTAGCAGTAAAAGGAGAAAAAGAAATCAAAGGAATTAGAGTGGGCAATGAGGAAATTATATGATGATATATTTAGAGAATTCTAGAAAATCAAGTAAAAACTTCTTGAAACAATTAACAACTTTAGCAAAGTTGCAAGATATAAAGTAAATGAACATAAATTATCAGCATTACTATACATTACCAACAAACCTTAGCACCAAGAGATAGAAAGAGAAATCTCATTTAAAATAATTACATACAATATAAAATATTTGGGAGTCCCTGTGCCAAGATGAACACATCTATTATTATGTCATGTGTATCTAACCATTTGGTACTGACTAAGAAATAGAATGGAGGCTCTATGGCACAGATTAGGTACACAAGACCAACATTTCACACCCTATACCAAGATAAGATTGAAATGGGTTCATGATTATACATAAAGGGTGATATTATATATAAATTAGGAGATAAATAGGTAGTTTACCTGTCAGATGTTTGGAGAAAGGAGAAATTTATGACCAAATAAGAAATAGAAAACAATATAAAATACAAAATGGATAATTTTGATTACATTAAATCAAAAAAGTTTTGCATAAACAAAGCCAATCTAGCCAAGATTACAAGGAAAGTGGAAAGCTGGAAAACAATTTTTACAACCAATGTTTCTGATAAAGGCCTCCTTTCTAAAATAGTTAAAGAACTGAATCAAATTTGTAAAAAATAAAATTAATTCCCCAATTAACATATGGGTCAAAGGATATGAAGAGATAGTGTTCAGATGAAAAAAGTAAAGCCATCTATAGTCACCTGAAAAAAAATGCTTTCATTTATTATTGATTAAAGAAATGTAAATTAAAACAACTCTGAGTTATCACCTCACATCTCTCATATTGGCCAAAATGACAGTAAAAGATAATTATAAATGCTAGAGGGGATGTGGGAAAACTGAAATACTAATGCATTGTTGATAAAGTTGTGAAATGATCCCAGCCATTCTTAAGAGCAATTTGGAAACCCCAAAGGGCTTTCAAACTGTCCATATCCTTTAAACTAACAATGCCACTGGACTACTGGGCCTGCATCCCAAAGAGGTCATAAAAGAGGGAAAAGGACACATATGTTCAAAAAAAATTGTAGCCACTTTTTTTGTGGAGACAAAGAATTGTAAATTGAGTAGAAGTCCATAAATTGGGACAGTATAGAAGTTCATAAATAAGTAACAGTATAGAAATATAATGGAATATTATTGCTGGTAAGAAAAGAAGAGGAGACTGATTTCAGGAAAACCTGGAAAGATTTACATGAACTAATGCTGAATGAAGTGAGCAGAACCAGGAAAACATTGTATGCAGTAACAGCAAGATTGTGTGTTGATTAACTTGGCTTACCTCTCCTCAACAATACAATTATTCAAACAATTCCAGTGCCTTCCACATTCAGAGAAAGAAATGTGGAAACTGAATGTTGATTGAAGCATACTATTATCACCTTTTTCATATTTTTCTTGTGGTTTTTCCCTACTTTTCTAATTTTTTTACCCAAAATAACTTATGTGAAAATATTAAAAATTGCTTTACATGTATAACTTATATCAGTTTATTTGTTATCTTGGAGATAAAGGAAAGAGGGAGAAAAAAATGAAACTCAAAGTCTTACAAAAATTAAGTCTGAAAATCATCTTTACTTGTCATGAAAAAAATAATATACCACTTAAACAAAACATTTTTTACAAATCCATTCTCAGACACTAATTATATAACTCTGCACAAATCATTTAATCTTGTTTGCCTCAGTTTTTTCATCTATAAGGTGAGCTGGTAAAGGAAATGGTAAACCACTCCAATATCTTTGCCAAGAAACACCAAAAAGCACCACAAAGAGTTAGAAATGTTTGGAATGACTCAACAACAACAAAACAGAAACAGTAGTAGCATCTATCTCTCAGCATTGTTGTAAAGGGGAAAATTACGTTATATTTATAAAATATTTTGTGAACCTCAAAAAATTATATAAATTCTATTATTTAATAAACCTCTGTAGTTAATGTTTTACCAGAAATCTGTCGGTATAATCAACTATATTTGCTTAATACTTTTTTCATTTCAAATGAAATATCTACTATCTGCTTCATTATTTTTATTTTGCTTTTTTAATTGGGTATTGAATCATAAAGTTATTTTACAACTCCTTATATTCCTCATGCTTATCCATTTTAATTGTTTTCTAGTAATCTCTTACATTAATTTACCAAAATTTGTGTAACCACCCTCCTATAGCTGGACATATAGTTGTTTAATACACTGACACTTAAATGCTTTATCTATATTCTATGGATTTGGTGGCTTGGGAAAGCAGAATTACATGTACATGACATAATGAAGATCTTGAAGCAGATAATATTTGTTATTGTTGTTGTTGAAAACATCCCCATTATATATTTCTAACTTCAACAAGACTGGGCTTTATCCTTTTGGAATCAGCCCCATGTTTCAATTTGCTAAAATAATCTGAGAATTTTAGTTGACATCAAACTTTATTAAAGTCAACAGCATGAAGAATTTATTTTTATAAAAGACTAACACAATCAAAATATGCATTATTAGAAACATAATAATAAGATTAAGTCATTATCTCAGTGCACTCTACACAATCTGAAGTGCCATCTCCTAATCTGAGGTTACATATTTAGAAAGGACATTGGCGAAGTAAACTATACCCAGAAATAGAGACATTTAGAAATAAAGTTATACTGGGAATATGTCAAGCATTTAAGTCTGAAGTAAAAATTAAGAAAAGGCAGGATAACTAGCTGTGTAGAAGGAGAATTAGACTTATTTGATATAGCTTCAGAAAATAGAACAAGAACCTCTGTTTCAAAGAATATAAAAAGTTATGTCAAACAATTAGATCTGCCTATCACCACAAAAAAAATTACTAGTTTGATGTTTCACTGTGACATGAAATTACCATGGGCTCTTTGAGGCTAACAGGAAAAAAAGTTAAAAGTCTAGCAGATTTTCCTAAGAGGTAAAAAGTCTTATGCTTTAAACTATCAAAGATTAAAACTTAAAGCTTAGAACTAGAATTTTAAATTACAAAAGCTCAAAATTATGCTAATATTTATGGGCCTGTATAGTCATGGGAGGCTAAGAGGAAAATATCCAGGTCCCAGCATCAGAGGACTCAGGTTTAAATCTCATCTGGATCTTTACTGCTTATGTCATCTGGAACAAATCTTTGATCTTCTATGACTTTAATTTTCTTTCTTTTTAGAATCTGGAGGACTGAACTAGAAGTTTTTACCAGTTATACATCTGGTTATCCATCGCATATCTCCAATCCTAGGACTAGACTTTCTAAAGTCTCATTAGCAGCAGGTGTCTGTCCGTAGGATGAGGAGTTATTTAGTCATAGTACCTACTAAAACAAAGAAAACTATAAAATTGTCATCAACTTTCTGCAACCCCTTTTGATTTTCACATTGATAACAGCAGAAAATGGGATAGAGAGGCATCAGGATCATATAGTTCAGCCACTGTCTGTAATCATCATTTTAACTCTTGATACTTTAAATGATGGTCAAAACTGAAGAGATGAAAAATTAAGCTGAGGGTCAGTTCACAGGCTTATTTCAGAGAGATAATGATGATCACAAGATCAGAAAGACAATGCTATATCATGCTAGTGATTTAGATTTCAGTGAGAGAAGGCAGTGCAAGGTTACAATCAATAAAGGACATGGCTCCATATTATCCCCAAAGGCAAAAAGAAACACTAGGAAGTAATCTTGCCTGCAAGTACTCATAATGAGAATAAACAAAAAGAACACCATGCAGACAATTACAGTTTATATTCCAAAATCTATTGCAAAAGATGAATAAATGGAGAATTTGATAAGGATCTTATTGATCCTCCAATTTCAATATGTACCATGATATTTGGTGACTGCAGAAAGGAACACTAGCAAATGGAAGAAAAAGAGCAAAAAAATATTGTTGAGAGGAGGCTATAACAACATGCTATAGTAGATAGAGTATTGGACAGATAAGAAAAATCTGAGTTCAAATCCCACTTTGGATACTTATTACAATATGTGTGACACTGAGATAAGTCACAACTTTTTGCTTTCATTTTATCGATAAAATAAAGATAATAATGGAACCTACAGGGTTGTTTCAAGAATTGATCATATATTTAGAACTGGAAGAAACCTTAAGAGACATGTAATCTCTCTCTCTCTCTCTCTCTCTCTCTCTCTCTCTCTCTCTCTCTCTCTCTTCTCTGTCTCTGTCTCTGTCTCTTTCTTTCTTTCTCTCTCTCTGTCTCTGTCTCTCTGTCTCTCTCTGTCTCTGTCTCTGTCTCTTTCTGTCTCTGTCTCTGTCTCTCTTTCTCTCTTTCTCTCTGTCTCTGTCTCTTTCTTTCTCTCTCTCTCTCTCTGTCTCTCTTTCTCTGTCTCTGTCTCTCGTTCTCTCTTTCTGTCTCTGTCTCTTTCTTTCTTTCTCTCGCTCTCTCTTCTCTGTCTCTGTCTCTTTCTTTCTTTCTCTGTCTCTCTTTCTCTCTGTCTCTGTCTCTTTCTTTCTCTCTCTCTTTCTCTCTCTCTCTCTCTCTCTCTCTCTCTCTCTCTCTCTCTCTCTCTCTCTCTCTCTCTCTCTCTCTTTAATAAGGAAGCAGAGGGCCAGAAAATGAAGAAGAATAAAGATTTCATGTTACTCAAAAGCTTCATGTTTGGGTACCACAAATCCTTTTCTTGAAGAAGAGAAGGTGCTAATACTAAATATAAAATTCAACTATCTATGAGAAATCACAACATTAACTAATTAGGTTAAAAAGTCCAGGTAACTACTAAAGTAGAAGAAAGAATGAAGACAAAGAGGAATTTTATCTGTTACGATATTTCAAACGTGTCCTATTTAAACTTGTCTCTGAAAACATGAAATGGGAGACGATACAAATATAGGCTTTCATTATTGCCCTTTCTTAATGAAGTTAAACTGACATAAAACAATTGTCACAAGTGGAGAACAAAAGCACAAAGAATTTGCTTTGGCTAGAAAATGTCAGATCTCATTGTCAAGAGAAAAGACATGGAAATCAATGGCAAACCCAGTTTAGAGTTAAGTTCAATGCAAAAAAAAAATAATAATAAAAAGCAAAAAATAAAAACAACCATTAAAGGGAAGGATTGTAGAACTTTACTAGTAGTATCAACTCACAAACTCACAAAACTCAGAGAAACATTAGAGGGGAAATGGGCCTATAGAAAGATTGGAATAAAATGCAAGTAATTCAGATCATTCTGACAGGACCTACATATAAAAAATACACATAATATGAAATGGATTGATAAGTGTTATTTATATTACAAACTGTTTTGATGATTCATGAAAGTAGTACCATTTATTGGACTACCATATTTCTTATGCTATGTATGGGATTGAGATGGCACATAAAGTGAAGTCAATAACAACCACCAAAACCTGATTTCCCCAAATCTTCTCTTTCTGTCTCTGTCTCTCTCTGTGTCTGTCTCTCTGTTTCTCTGTCTGTCTCTGTCTCTCTCTCTCTCTCTCTCTCTCTCTCTCTCTCTCTCTCTCTCTCTCTCTCTCTCTCTCTCTCTCTCATACTCATACACACACACACCCCATGTTGAGAGGAATATAATTTTAAAGGAATTCAGTGATCAATTTTCAAAATATCTTAAAGAGGTGACACAACTAAAGGTGACCCAGCAGACTTCAAAAATTATTGATAGTCTGTGCTATTTTCTCATTTCTATGAAATTTTTATGAGGATAATCTATGTATACATTCAGGATAATCTTAATGGAAAATAAGAGAATAAAACAGGCAAGCTTTTGCAGATAACTTTCTGCAGCCTGCCACATATTCATAGTCACCCAAGCAATTGAGAAATGTAGAAAATATGAAATTCCTGTGAGTTTGTAGGTTTTTGACTACAGAAAAGTTTTTGACTTGGCAGATAAAAATGAATCCTTCAAGATTTCTTTAATGAGGTGACTCCTTTCATGTGTAAGGATATGCATATCAATATGCTATGCCAATATCTATCTCTAGATATTTATCTAAATAAATTTAGGTAAAGAATACTTTATAGAGACCACAAAAACAATTATTTTTAAAAATCAATAAACCTATAAAATAGAAAACTGCATCCCTAGCAAAGGTAATGATGACCAGAAAAAAAAGAAAGATTTCCTCAATACAGTCCAAATAGAAGAAAAATAAATCCTATAAAATAAACTTCTTTTCAGGTGTTTATATGTAATACCTGATTGTCTTATATGGCTCCTCTTCAATGAGGTTCACGATTATTAAAAAAAAAAGTGTTTACCTAGCAAATACAAACTGGAAAAAACAATGCATATTCTTCATATTATAACATGCAATTAAATCTTGAATGAGCACTACAAGTGACAATTAATGGGCCAAGAGTTGAATAGATGTTTTAAAATATGGGCTGAACCTTTCATTTATCCCAATCTACTTCCTGACATAAAAACAAATATATTCAATACCTATATTTTGGTGATGTTTTGATATAAATTGTAGTTGATCCAAAAGGCAATAGAAAGACATGTATGAAGATAAATAGGCTACAGCATATTAGTGATCTGATTGCAAGAAATAACATTCAAAATCATAATTAAGGACCTCTAAGACCAGAAAAAGAAGTATGCCCAGAGCACAGGTGATAGTTTATGAATAGCCTCAGTGTTGATCTATTAACTGGAATTTTTAACATTTTCTGTTTTATAGATTTTACTATATAAAATATTTAATCCCATGGAATAAGAAGTTATAAATGAGCAACAATGTGAATTGTTAGAAATGAACTAAACATTAATGATGATCTCAATCATCAAAGCATTAAAATATAATGGTCTGAACTCTTGAGATATCACTACATACCTTTCAGATTGGCTAAGATGACAGGAAAAGATAAAGACAAATGTTGGAGGGGATTTGGAAAAACTTGGACACTGATACATTATTGGTGGAGTTGTGAATGGATCCGGCAATTCTGGAGAGCAATTTGGAACTATGCTCAAAAAGTTATCAAACTGTGCATACCCTTTGATCCAGCAGTGCTACTACTGGTCTTATGTCCCAAAGAAATACTAAAGAAGGGAAAGGGACCTGTATGTGCCAAAATGTTTGTGGCAGCCCTCTTTGTAGTGGCTGGAAACTGGAAGTTGAATGGATGTCCATCAATTGGAGAATGGTTGGGTAAATTATGGTATATGAATGTTATGGAATATTATTGCTCTGTAAGAAATGACCAACGGGAGGAATACAGAGAGATTTGGAGAGATTTACATGAACTGATGCTGAGTGAAATGAGCAGAACCAGGAGATCATTATACACTTCAACAATGATACTGTATGAGGATGTATTCTGATGGAAGTGGCTCTCTTCAACAATGAGATGAACCAAATCAGTTCCAGTTGACCATTAATGAACAGAACCAATTACACCCAGCGAAAGAACTCTGACCACAACATAACATTTGTACTCTTTCTGTTGTTTGCTTGCATTTTTGTTTTCTTCTCAGGTTATTTTTACCTTCTTTCTAAATCCGATTTTTCTTGTGCAGCAAAATAACTGTATAAATATGTATACATGTATTGTGTTTAATGTATACTTTAACATATTTAACATGTATGGGACTACCTGACATCTAGGGAAGGGGATGGAGGGAAGGAGGGGAAAAGTTGAAACAGAGGTTTTTGCAAAGGTCAGTGTTGAATAATTACCCATCATAAGTTTTGTATATAAAAAGCTATAATAAAAACTGTAAAAAAGTAACATATACATATACATATACATATACATATACATATATATATATATATACATATACATATATATATATAGTCTGCTTACCAATGGAATAATCTCTTGATTAGATTATGTCACTAGAGGTGATTAAAGCAAAACCTGGACTTGTGAGGGATTGTAAAAAAAGAGCTTCCATATTAGGCAGGGGATTAGACTAGAAGAAATCCATGGCTTTCTGAAACATTGGCATTCTGTATTTCTATGAAATTAACTCCAAATTTGGGGAGAAGAGAGCATTAGGATGATAGAAACTATGGGAAACTTTAAAAGAAAAATATCCAAGGGCAGGGCAGGGCAGGGCAGGGCAGGGAATGGCAGGGAAGGGCAGGGCAGGGAATGGCAGGGCAGGGAAGGGCAGGGCAGGGAATGACAGGGAAGGGCATGGGAGGACAGGGCATGGCAGGGAATGGCAGGGAAGGGCATGGCAGGGCAGGGCAGGGCAGGGCATGGCAGGGCAGGGCATGGCAGGGCAGGGCAGGGAAGGGCATGGCAGGGCAGGGCAGGGAAGGGCAGGTAAGAGCAGGGCAGGGCCGGGCAGGGCAGGGAAGGGCAGGGCAGGGCAGGGAAGGGAAGGGAAGGGAAGGGAAGGCCTAAATTCAAAACCTGGCCTTCAATACTGAACTCACTATGTGACCCTGATCAAATCAGTTAACTTCTGCTTGTTTCAGTATTTTCAACTATAAAATAAGATGGTAATAGCATAATTTTTCAGTGTTATTATGAAGGCCAAATGAGTTAATATTTTAAAATGTATTTTTATCACTGAGACTTGCACAAAATACATACCTGATAAATTTTAGTTTCCTTCTTAAGTTGCTAGTGTAATTTACTTCATAGAAAATTTTATTAGTTAAATCATATTTGACACACAATAAGGAAATCTTGCCATTCCATCTATAAATATTCTTTGATAAGATAAATAATATTACACATATATCCCTAATTCAAACAGCTATTTTATTTTTTTTGTTTTTTTTTTTAAATTGTACATAATATTTTACTTTTTTATAGCTTTTTATTTACAAGATATAAGCATGGGTAATTTTTCAACATTGACAATTGCAAAACCTTTTGTTCCCTCCTTCCCCCCACCCCTTCTCCCAGATGGCAGGTTGAACAATGGCATGTTAAATATGTTATAGTATAAACTAAATACAATATATGTATACATGTCCAAACAGTTATTTTGCTGTACAAAAAGAATCGGACTTTGAAATAGTATTCAATTAACCTGGGAAGGAAATCCAAAATGCAGGCGGACAAAAATAGAGGGATTGGAAATTCTATGTAGTGGTTCATAGTCATCTCCCAGAGTTCTTTCTCTGGGTATACCTGGTTCAGTTCATTATTTGGACTACTGGAACTGATTTGGTTCGTCTCATTGTTGGAGAGAGCCACGTCCATCAGAATTGATCATCATAGTGTCTTGTTGTTGCCATGTATAATGATCTCCTGGTCCTGCTCATTTCACTCAGCATCAGTTCATGTCTTTCCAAGTCTCTCTGAAATCATCCTGCTGGTCATTTCTTACCACAATTTATTCAGCCATTCTCCAACTGATGGGCATCCACATAGTTTCCAGTTTCTGGCCATCACAAAGAGGGCTGCCACAAACGTTCTTGCACATGTGGGTCCCTTTCCCTTCTTGAAGATCTCTTTGGGATATAAGCCCAGTAGTAACACTGCTGGGTCAAAGGGTACGCACTGTTTGATAACTTTTTGGGCACAGTTCCAAATCGTTCTTCAGAATGGCTGGATGTATTCACAATTCCACCAACAATGTATCAATGTACCTGTTTTCCCACATTGTGCATTATCTTTCTCTGTCATTCTAACCAATCTGACAGGTGTATAGTGGTACCTCAGAGTTGTCTTAATTTGCATTTCTCTGATTAATAATGACTTGGAGCATCTTTTCATATGGCTAGAAATAGTTTCAATTTCTTCTTCTGAGAATTGTCTGTTCATATCCTTTGGCCATTTATCAATTGAAGAATGGCATGATTTCTTATAAATTAGAGTCAGTTCTCTATATATATTTTGGAAATGAAGCCATTATCACAACCTTTGACTGTAAAAATGTTTTCCCAGTTTATTGCTTTCCTTCTAATCCTGTCTGCATTAGTTTTGTTTGTACAAAACCTTTTCAATTTGATATAATCAAATTTTTCTATTTTGTGATCAATAATGATCTCTAGTTCTTCTTTAGTCATAAATTCCTTCCTTTTCCATATGTATGAGAGGTAAACTATCCTATGTCCTTTTAATTTATTTATAATCTCATTCTTTATGCCTAGGTCATGAACCCATTTTGATCTTATCTTCATGTATGGTGTGAAGTGCGGGTCTATTTTTCTTAACTTAGAATTTTTCATATGTAGAATTTGCTTATGCTTTAAAATATAATTAGTAAACATTTACCTGTTGTATTTTACTCCTCCGTAAAATAAGGTAATTAAATTAGATGTCCTCCAAGTTTTCCTTCTACTCATAAATTTCTAAGATTCTATGATTTAATATATTGGGTAAGAGAATGAAATAAATGTTTGCAAAGTAAAATCTAAACATGTCAACAAAATTGTTTTAAAAAGAGACAATGGACAGTCAAAATGACTCCAAGATCATGAGCCTAAATGACTGAGAAAATGTTATGGCCATTAACAGAAGCAGAAAAGTTGGGAAAAGAACAAATTACATTGGGCCAGTGATTAATTCAAGTTAAGGCATGTTGACTTGTGGTGGCAAAAGCAGATACTGCAAAGTGAATTGGAAACATAACTGATGCTCTGGAGAGAATTTGAGGATAGAGATATAAATATGAACGTCAGAAATGAATGAGATCACTAAGGGAAAAAATAACAAGGAAGACTTATTTTTTCTAAATCTATTTCATTGCAAACTTCTACAACCAGGGTAAATTAAAAGAACTTAGATTCTTGCAACAACAGAAGTCCCATTAACTCTACTGTCCTCGCTATACACCTGATGCAACATGTGGGTACATTTCTGTATTGTTAAAGTACAACTCACACACTGGAAATTAAATAAATTATATATTCATTGGGTGTAGTCATTGAATTCTGTACTTTAAAAAAAAATGTTCTTGATCTTACCAGGTAAGAAGTAAATTATTCTGTTTCAAGAGGGCATTAATGCTAGACTACCATTTAGAAAATTACCTCTTCTAATGCACTAAATGGTACCATAATTGCCCAGAAGAATTATTGTACTTCTCCAAAGTGAACAATTTATTCTTTTCTAACCAATAGGATAAAGTCCAATTAGAAACAGAAGATAACTTCATAGATATTAAAACAGGATAGGTCAGGATTATAAAAGCCAGCTGAGTAATTTATAATGAACCTTTTTTTTACTATTCTAATAATATTTCTTCATAATAAGTTCAATTGCCCTTTAGAGATTAATTTTCCATAAAACATATAAAGATTCAACTAGTGTCTTGATCCTGATGATTCACATGTATGCTAATGCATGTATGTGTAACAGAAATCTATTCCCTTCATTTTCTGACTGTTGTTTGATTGTCAGAAAATTAAAATTAGAGTTTTAAGTTTAAAAAGTTATTTTCTAGAGGAGACAAGAGTTAGCATAGAATTTCAAATTTGGAAGGGAATTCAAAGGTCATCTAGCCGAAACATTACCTGACAAATTAATTCCTTTCTACAATATCCACAATATTTCATAAGTTTGTAAATATATTTAATGGAGGGACTATTTTTTTTGTTTTCCTAGCACTTAGCATAGTGTTTAAAACATAGTAGGATATTAATAAATGTTTATGAAATGATTGATTTATTAGTCATGTACCCTTTCCCTAAATAACTCCAGAAATAAAAAAGATACTACTTTTTAAAGAAGCCCATTTCAATATTCCAATTGCTAAGAATTTAAAATTGAGACAATTCTATTATTTACCAAGCTCTTGTGTAAAAGGATTTTTAATTCTCCCTATAATATTTACTCCTGTTTTATCAGTGATGGAGAAGAAGAAATAATTTAATCCCCTTTCCATTGAAGATACTTCAAATAGTTAAGATAGCAACCTTATTCTCACTGCTCAGATCCTAAATATTTCCTTCACTTAGACAAATATTATAAGTACCCTTAATGTGTGATATCATATTTTATCATTAAGAGAAGAAAAGTGAAAAGATTCATATCTGCTTCAAAAATTGTATTTTGTGTAAGAAAATATAAATACATTGTACTAATTATTTGTATTCTTAGTACTTATTTTATATATCCAAGTATCATACAATTAAATTGTTCCTTCTTCTACAATGAAGCAGATATTTTCATAAAATTCTTATTCTCAGTTTCTCTAAATATAAAATCCAAGAAATGATTGGTACCTGATTTTTTCTTCTCCCAATGAGATTAAAGAAAATTAAATAGACATGACAGAATAGAAGTAATAGAAAATTAAATAAAGAAGCTTTTTATATGACATGGAATGAGTTGATTTAAAGTGATACAACCAAAAGCCAAGAGAAAAATTCAATGATTTTTAGCTAAGCAGGAAAAAACAAAAAGAATCCAGAAGAGAACACAAAGCATTTTTTTTGTTTTACCATCTTGTCAAATTTAGAGTTAATTACATTTTAAAATTAAATTTAAATTAATTTAAAATTAAAATTAATCCTGTTAATTTTGTTTAAAAACTTAAAAACCTTTTAAAAAGCTACATAATCGTTCAATTTCAGATACAATCTTTAAGTTCATAAAAAAGATATGTTTATATAGAATTATACCTATAAACTGCTCTAAGTGGAATTATAGATTGAGAATTCGTTCCAAAATATTCTTAAGGAAAGTAACATAAGTATCTTTTTGAGACAAATTCACTTGAGGAGGCTGAAGAGGTCAGATCTCAGAACATAATGGCCCATTCAGGTAGCTATCTAGGACACTACTCTGGTGCAAGAAAACAGAGCTCTTCTAACATTATAAAGTCTACCCTGGAGGAAAAATGACAGTATGGGAGAAAGAAATATGGGGCCAAACCAAATACCACTAGTAATTCTTACAAATTAATTATTCATCTCAATTATTTTTACCCATTGGTAGAGTGTAAATATTCTCTAAATTTAGTACCCTATAGAAAAGTTCAGTGATCTTGCCCTGGTTTTGTATTTCTTATGATTATTGAAAACGCTAGAAATATTCATAGTGGGTATTTTTTAATGGTAACACTAGCATTTTTTTCCTTTTCCCCCATATGTCCTTTATGAACATTAATTAGTTCCCTTAAATTCCTGTGGATAAGTAGTCATGCTCATTTCACGAGTGAGAAAACAGACACTGAGAAGTTAAGTGGTTTGCCCTAAATCACATAACCTTCAGCAATTAGAGCAAAAAGTTCCTGACATTCATGGCTGTGATCAACACTGGAACCAAGCTGAGGCATTCCAACTCTTTATGAGCAACATGATTGTGCAGAACTTAGTGTGTGTGACTGAGCATTACAGCTCAGCTAGTGAGTCATTTGCAAATTCCTTAAAGAATTTTGTTTTTCAGATATTGTGGCTTTTCAAATTGAAAATTTAAAAAATACTGAACAGCAGGTTTGAAATCATAATCCTAGTTTTTAATGGATATGTGAACTTCAGGTTTTACCTTTTTTTCCTCTTCAGCTTGAAAACATGCCCTTGGGAGAATCTTCCTTCCTTCAATCCAGCTGCTCTAGTATGCCTTGTCTGAAAATCTGTCTCAAAAAATACTCCTTTAATAAACTTGCTAACCAAACACAGCATAAAAGGAGTTGTTATTGAAATGAAAAGAGTGTATTTTGGAATTAAAGTTAAATACAGTCTAATAAGAGACCTGGAAAGAACAGAGTTAGGGTCTCTTCGCTACACTTGGAAGAAAATCTCCTGAATTCCTCCTGGGAAATTTAATGGATTGTTCTTGATAGCTGAGCTGGCCTTTTCTGTTGCTATTGCCTATTGTAAGCCAACCAGGTGCTGTAAAAAGAGAGGAATCAAGAAAAATAGAAGATCAGCAGTGCCTCTAAATATTATCTCTTAGATTCGAACTTCTTTAGATTTTTGTCTTGATTTTCCTAACCTTTGGCAAAATTAGATAGGGTTAAAACGTGATTGGCAGGAGATATTTAGAATCATTCAATCAACTACAAGAGACCTCAGCTCCTTCTTAAAGTTAACTATTTACCAACAAGCACTGAAGAGTTGTGAATTTATAATCAAATTGAGGGGGATGGTAACTTATGTACAGATATTGTACATATGTACAGATCACTATTCACTAAGTGATATGCATAAATAGAAATGTGGAATTTAAGAAATAGAAGGGACCTCTGGACCATCAAATGCAAAAAGTAATATGCCAAAATAAAAGCACTATTATCAATCACCCAACAAGTAGTCATGCAGCTTATGCTTGAAAATTTCCAAGAAGGAAGAATTTATTACCTTTCAAAAAAATCTATCTCACTGTTGTCCATCTATAATTTTTTGGGAAATTTTCCTATGATATCAGCTTAAATTTTCCCCTTTGCAATTTCCACTTAGTTCGGGCCTGTTGGACAAAATAGATGAAATTTAATCTCTTTTAAGATTAGAAGAAAGTTGTCATTTCTTCCTTGGGCTTTATGTTTTCCAGAATAATCATCTTCAATTTCTTCAACAAATCTTTATAAGATATGGACTCTTCTCCCTAGAGTCCTTCTCTGCTCTTACTCTAATATCCCTCCTAAATCTTGGTGCCCAGAACTGCAAAAACCCAAACTCTGTAGTTCTGCTACACAGGTAGCAGCAGTTTGACACACTATATTTAAACAAATTGTATATGCAAACTACACGCTCACACACACACACACACACACGCAGTGAATTCAACAACAAAAGACACAGCCACGGCCATATAAACTCTATCAATTAGAACAGTTGTGGTTGGGACAGAAGAGAGAGGAAAAGTATGTTGTTTTTTAATGCCAAACTCCATTCAGAAAGTCCTGAAGCCAGACAGTTTAAAAGAGGGCTTCTGCTGAACATAGAAGAAAAAGGCTGGAAGAATTGTATCCAGCTCAGAGACTCAATGCATTCTTCCTTTTTTTTTTTGTTACCAGAGGAAAACCTCAAGACAGACAGACAGACAGACAGAGAGCGGTAAATCATGTCAAACTTTATTTTTTCCCAGAGTTTTGTATAAGAAAGATAAAACAGCTAGGTTGTATCCATGGCTTCATTCCTCCTAAAAAATTCCTATTCCCTACATGGGAACAAAGAACTGAGCTCCAAATGGGGCATAGGCAGCAGGGTTATTAAGACAAAAATCAGAGGAGGAGATTAGGGAGAGAGGGTGGAATCACATAGTAGTCTTTATCAGGTCATCTCTGTATTTTCAAAACTGGCAGTTTATATGTATTAGTTTTAGGTGGTTATCTGGCATAGCAGGAGAAGTTCTGGCTTCAGTGTACCAGTACTGCAAGGAACTTCCAATCCACAAATACTGCATGGAATTTCTGATATGTCCAACAAGGAATGCTCAGTTTTATCTGTTTCCAAGTCAGGCCTCTTCTGCATGGTAAAGGAACCTGAGCAAATCAAAGGGAATAATAAAGTCATCAACCATTCCATTTTACAATAGTCAACAGATAAGATGATAGATGAAGGAAGGAGGAAGGAAGGAAGGAAGGAAGGAAGGAAGGAAGGAAGGAAGGAAGGAAGGAAGGAAGGAAGGAAGGAAGGAAGGAAGGAAGGAAGGAAGGAAGGAAGGAAGGAAGGAAGGAAGGAAGGAAGGAAGGAAGGAAGGAAGGAAGGAAGGAAGGAAGGAAGAAAGGAAGGAAGGAAAGAAGAAGAAAGAAAGAAAGAAAGAAAGAAAGAAAGAAAGAAAGAAAGAAAGAAAGAAAGAAAGAAAGAGAGAGAGAGAGAGAGAGAGAGAGAGAGAGAGAGAGAGAGAGAAAGAAAGAAAGAAAGAAAGAAAGAAAGAAAGAAAGAAAGAAAGAAAGAAAGAAAGAAAGAAAGAAAGAAAGAAAGAAAGAAAGAAAGAAAGAAAGAAAGAAAGAAAGAAAGAAAGAAAGAAAGAAAACATGCCCTCAAAGTACATATCACTAATACCTTGATCACATGATAGAAACAAAATACAGCTTAAATGAGGATACCTGAAAACACTGGGAATTAGGAGGTAGAGATAAAGATTACCTGAAAGAGACCCTAATGTCAAATTCAATTTGCCTACAGAGCTTGCACCAACTCTAATGGGACAAGTGGATATGCCCTGGGTTACTGTATTGCATCAGTAGAACAGACATGGGGCTCCCTCAGCTATTACCATGAGTGAAAATGTTCATGATAAATACATTTAACTGTTCTTTCCTGGGAAGGTACTGGATGAAATTCCACTTCTGATGTTTCATAAAGGCGGATAATATCTAGTTTAAAGAGGATTAATAAATGGAGACAGGAAAACAATTCTATTTGATGTAGTGACCTTATTTATTCTTTTTTTTTTCTTTTACAAAGGACTATTTCAATAGTATAACAAGAACAAACATATAGAACTTCTGGGGCAAAATCCATCTCTTCCCTGCTTCTCCCTTTTGAGGAGAGGATGGAGACTAAGTTTACCATTTGGCTCAGTTAATATATATTTGCCTGATGAAGTTCCAAGTACAATGTCCACCTTGAGCATTTTAGAGATTTTCCGTATTAGTTTCTATATCTACTCTGTAATCCTAGTCTCCAAAGTTTTCATGGCTCTAGCTACCCAAGTGGGGACTCCACTTCCTTCACCTAGAATTGCAAAGGACAAAATAAACTAGACCAAAACCTGAAGCCCATTTCTTGGGGCGACAGAGCCTAAGAAGATCTTTCAGCTCTTTCCTACCCTGACTTCCTCTGTAGTGTCCCCTATTTCTATGTAGTCCCCTACACTATAATAGTGTAGATATTCACCCTTGAAAGAGAATATTTTATTTTTAAGATTCCCATTAAAATCATAAAGGCCTGGAAAGACTTACATGATCTGATGCTGAATGAAATGAGCAGGACATTATTATTTTACAGGATCCTTGTATACTTCAACAATACTATACGATGATCAATTCTGATGGCTGTGTCAATCACAATGAGATGAGCCAAATCAGTTCCAATAGAGCAATAATGAACTGAACCAGCTACACTCAGCAAAAGAACTCTGGGAGATGACTATGAACCACTACATAGAATTCCCAATCCCTCTGTTTTTGTCCACCTACATTTTTTATTTCCTTCACAGGCTAATTGTACACTATTTCAAAGTCCGATTCTTTTTGTACAGCAAAACAACTGTTTGAACATGTATACATATATTGTATTTAACTTATTCTTTAACATATTTAACATATATTGGTCAACCTGCCATCTGGGGGGGGGGGGAAGGAGGGGAAAAATTAGAACAAAAGGTTTGGCAATTGTCAATGTTGTAAAATTACCCATGCATATATCTGGTAAATAAAAACTATTAATTAAAAAAAGTTTTATATATACATCTTGTGTTAAAAGTGAATCAGTAAAGATCATGGCCAGAAATTTAAGAAAGATTGGTAGTTTGGGAGTTGAACCATTATCTGAATAGGCAATCTCCATAACAAGTCCTAGACTACTAATAGCAAAACTATACCCTCTTCTTTCAGTTTAGCCCTCAACAACCATGGCATATGATGAGGAAAGTATTTTTCAAAACAAAGTCCTATCAATATGTGAGTTCTCATGAGCAAGTTTTAAACCCTATTCAGGTGTTTAAAGGATGCACTAACTTAGAAAGAAATAAAATAAAATGAATAAAAAAAGTCAACCTGTCCTTTGAAAGACTGGCAGACAAGCTATAGAATGAATACTGGTAGAATCCAGAAGATTAGGGTAATCTCACAGCATTTGAACTACAATTGGAGTAGGGGAGGAAGGCTGCTAGAACCAGTCATATTGTACCATTAATATGTCTGTGGTTGGACTTGAAAGCATTCCATTGACTCCAAAGACAACCCTCTATCTGTTTTGCTACATGGCTTCTTATTATTTGTTAAGTTAATATCCAATATAATATTAATAATTATTATTTAGCGGATTAATCCTACAGTATCTCTCCTCTGTTAATGCTTCATTCTGGTATGCAGGTGATCCTGGATTCTTGGAGCCTTTATCAGCAAGGTTTGGTACATACACAGGAAAATAATAATTATTATGTATAACATGCATATATGTATTTATATTGCTTACTATGTGCCAGGTACTATGTTAAGTATTTTACAATTGTGGTCTCATGTGATCCTTACAACAACCCGAGGAGGTAAGTACAATAATTATCCCAATTTTACATCTTAGCAAACTGAGACAGAGGTTAAGTAACTTGCCCAAGATCTCATGTTGGTCCATGTCTGAAGCTGAATTTGAACTCAAGTCTTGCTGACTCCAGGCTTAGCATTATGCCACCTAGATGACTTAGATTGATTTTGAAAGAGCTCATTGCTTGCTTGATTGCAGGATGTTAATTGTTTAGACACAGGAACACTAAGAGATTCTCCGTTTGTGAATCAACAGAGGGAGAAGGGCATACTCACTGATGAAATTATAGGTACTTAAGATATCACTATTCCAATTAATTTAGCTGGAGGGGTATACCAAGAAGAATATTTAGAGGACCATTACATGCAGACATGGAAGGAACTCTAACAACACAGATCAATTTCTGACACAAGAGTATTGCAAAAAGCAGTCAGTCAATACTTGCCATAGAGCAGAGATTAGGCAATTCATTTATCCAATAGTTCCACATAATATTTGTCTTTCAAAGAGGGATTGAAAGGCAGATACTGGACACATTATATAGAAAACATTACCTGCCACAAGTCTCCTGTGGGGAAGCACTACTTAGGTTTTGCCTTTGTATGGTCAGGTCCTAGTATGGTCCTTGGCCACAAAATAAGCACTTAATAAAGATTGATTTGAAATCATAAAATAATTCAGGCCAGTTCCAGTGATATTATGATGAAGAGAGCCATTTGCAACCAGAGAGAGGACTATGGGGACTATATGTGAACTACAACATAATATTTTCAAATTTTTGTTTGCTGCATTTTGTTTCCTTTCTCATTTTTCCCTTTTTGATTTGATATTTCTTGTGCTGCATGATAACTGTGAAAACATGTATAGAAGAATTGTACATGTTTAACATATATTGGATTATTTGCTGTCTAGGTAAGTGAGTGTATTATTATTATTATTATCATCATTGTATGCTGGAGGGCTTTCGTGCATGGTACTCCCAGACCTCAGTTTTTCTATGTTCAACTCTTTAAAACACACACATTTTAAGTTATTTCTTAGAGCTTACCTAGGTTAGCAAAATATACTTACTATAGTTTTTACTTGAATTTCTTGACTATTTCATCTCTCATTTTTTAATCCTTTCCAGAGCAATTTGGAAATAATTGGGCTTCTATGCTGCCTCTCATTCCTTTCTCTATCTCAGTTTTCTCATCAGAAAAGGAGATAATGTTGTCATCTACCTTACGGAAATGTCATAAGGATTAAATGGGCAACATATGTAAAAGTTTTTAAAAATCTCAGAGTACTACATAAATGCTGGATATTTTAATTTTTGGATGTTCTAGGTTTGGGGATAACTATGATAACTTCCTGTTGGTTAATAATAATAACCTATTGGATAATAATCTATTGGATAAACTGGGCTCCATCACCCAAAGAAGAGAAGAGAAACATGTAAATAGCAATAGAAAGAAGGAGTGATAAAACAATGAACATAGCACCTGACAGAAAAAAATTTCTTTCAACCCTTAGGTTTATCCTCTTCTGACCTACCTGTGATTGACATTAAACTGTACTCTACATTGGTTTTCTTATCCAGTCTCAGGACAAAACTGTAACCTTTAACATTTGTGGGCCATACAGTAGAAGTCTTTATTATTCTGAATAGAAATTATTTATTGGGAACAATTTATATATATATATATATATATATATATATATATATATATATATATATATATATATATATGTACATATATATATATATACATAAACATACTAAGATCAGAAGATATGAAATTACATGGACAATGTTTCTCAAGTTCTAATATAAATGTTAGCTATTATTAGTATTATTAGTCTTTCCACTACTTGTGGTAATCTTTCAATCTTAGTACAGCTCTGAGAAGTTAAGATATATATGTATGTATATGCATATAAGTATATATATAAGATATATATATGACAGATATATATGTATATGCATATAAGTATATATGTATATTTAGAATATATATATATATATATATATATCAACTTCTCAGAGCTGTACTAAGATTGTAATACACAAGTAGTGGTAAGACTAACAATAGTAATAATAGCTAGCATTTATATTAAGGTTTGAGAAACATTGTCCATGTTATTTCATGTCTTCTGATATTTTATGAAAGTTTCCTATAGATAGTTTCAATATTATCAATAAATCTTACAGTTCTGTTGTGTGTTTACATCTTAGAAATAATAGATTTGATTATCAGAAACTCTCTTTTCCTTTTTTGATGATAATCCTTAATTGGAGAGCAACATATAGATAATATGGGTATTTGTTGAAATTAACATTTTTTTTCTTTAGTAGAGCCAATGCTTTCCTTTGAATTTATGCAAGAAAATTCTAAGAAACTTCTAATCAACACATGACATTTAAAACAATGCAGGGCCCCCAAAGCAATTTTCTATTCACTAACTTTAGTTTTCAACCCCAGTTCACTTTCATAATTCATCTTAATTACAATAACCAAGTGAACAGTTATAAAAGAACTGTAAAATCCAATTTTCCAAAAGTACCAAGATTAATGATATTTGGAAGTTAATTGAGTATTAGCACATGGAAAAACAGAAAAAAATAATATTTAATTTTCTGTCACATCTCTTCCTTCCTGAACTAGGTTGTGCTTTACCAGTTTGGAGCACGATGAGATGATCTGGAAATTTTGGGGGAAAATATGTAAATATCATTTGAAAGACGATGAAATAATGAACGAGAATAGCATTGGAAGAACCACCAAATTGGTAGTACAATTTCCAAACTGTTTCAAAATTACTGGAAGAAATAAAGTAGGTATAATGTGGCTTTTTGTATTTGGCATTTGTAAAACATCTGACTTGGTGTCTGCTGACAGTTTTCTGGGAAATTACAAATTGGCTTCCATATGAACATTATCAAACAGACTGAAAATTGGATTGCATACTCTAGGCAAAAATAGATAATGAAAGTCAATGCAGCTACACAGGAAAGAAAGAAGAATACAAATGGACCTTAAAAGGTCAGAAATATGCACAAACATACTAAATAATGTTTTTAGACAGACTTTTTTTGTATTTTACAGAGCAAGTACTTATTAGCCACTGTATACACAACATTTTTTAGTTATTGAAAAAAAAGGAAACAAGAGAGAAGAAGGAAGGAAGGAAGGAAGGAAGGAAGGAAGGAAGGAAGGAAGGAAGGAAGGAAGGAAGGAAGGAAGGAAGGAAGGAAGGAAGGAAGGAAGGAAGGAAGGAAGGAAGGAAGGAAGGAAGGAAGGAAGGAAGGAAGGAAGGAAGGAAGGAAGGAAGGAAGGAAAGAAGGAAGTTCTACTTCTTTCCTACAAGTGTGAATAAGTGAGGCATAGTTTAATCAAATATCCAGGATTTTTTTCCAATTCATAAATGATTATTTTTTTCTCTACAATGTGTTTAATGCTATGAGCTCCATAGAATAATCATATTCAAATTAATATGTGATATCATTTATTTGAGATTACCTTACAACAATGTAGCTTATAACCCATTCCTGCTTGTCCAACCTGTGTGACTTTGATTTCAGTTCTTCCAAATTTTAATTCCCTCCCCCCAAAAGGGTCCAGGGAACATGCTAGAAATCTTCCTAGATATTTCACAACACAGAAATGCTACTAGTGGGACACTTTGAGAACCAGTCTAACTAAATTGAGAGAAGCTCATCACAAAGTTGTCCACAAGGAGATGCATGTTTGTGTTTTCAATTTTTACAGTAATACCTACTAAGACTATTTTGTTGAGAGGCTATTAATTTCATTTGTGATGAGATTACCCACCATTATAAAATTACAGTCAAAATCTATACTAAGTATTCTCTTTCTCAACAGAAAGTCTTAAGCTCCTTCATTCCTAAAGTCCTGTGACTCACTTTCAAGTACTTCTGTGACATAACCAAACTCCATCATTTCAAATTTATACATTATTTCTCCCTATCCCAATATCTACTTCAAAAAAAGGATCTTAAGTGCTTATTGGGTAAGAATTGATTAATTTCATACCCAACAACCTAATCAACCTAATGCCACTGAATCCACGTACTTGCTACCCATTTTTTTCTTCTATGTGATAAAATTCCTGTTCTTATCTTTACATTTGCCTGTGGACAATACTTTATGTGCAATAAGTCTTACTCCTTCCACTGTTTCAAATGCCTTTATATTGATTTTTTCCTGTTCCTCCCTTATTTCTTCTGTCTATTAAAATCATAACCAGTTCAATGAAGTTCAGTGCTCAAGTCAAAAAACATTTATTAAGTGCTTACTATATGCCAGAAAAATAAATGCAAAAAGAAAGACAGACCCTATCTTCAAAGAGCTTATAGACAATTATAATATGATATTATTGTGCTATAAAAGTTATGAATATGAGAAATACAATGTGGAGAAATTAATTCAGAGTAAAGTAAGCAGCAAAGGAATATGTAAATATATGTTTGTAACATTATATATAGGAATTTTATATGCATACATTGGTTTTAAATCAATAAGCATTTATTGATTATTATGAGTAAGGAATTGGGAAGGAATCAACCTGGAAAGGCTGGGCTGGATCATATAACAGATGATCTTTAAAGGGGAGGTAGAGTAGTATAGACTTAAAACATTAGGAATTTGTATATTTGCTTTGATAAAATGAATATTTTGAATCAGACCAAAGATTCATAAGTTCATCAGTATTTTCTTAAATTTTAAAATTTTTAATTTTTCAATTTATTTCCAATTCCAAAATATCTGTTTCCCAATTCTACCCTCACCTAAAGAAAAAATGAGAAATGTAAAACTCATTACAAATATGAAGATATTATACAAAACAAATATTAGCTACATTAAAAAAACAAGGAAAAAGAAAAATAGAAAAAATGCCTGCGTTTGCACTCAGTCTATTAGTTCTCTAGAAGTGGATAGTCTCTTTCATTGTCCCTTGAAATTGTATTGAGTCAGTTTGTTAGTCATAGTTATTAAGTCTTTCATAGTTCATTAATTTTACAATAGTGTTGTTACTGTATTATTGTCCTGCTCTGCTCATTCCACTTTGCAATAAGTTCATTCAGATTTTTCCAGGTTTTGCTGAAATCACTCTGCTTTTCATTTTTTTAGAGCACAATAATATTCGATCACTTTCTTTTGCCACAACTTGTTCAACTAGTCCCCAACTGATGGGCCTCCCTTAATTTCCAATTCTTTGTCATCACATAAAGAGCTGCTATAAATGTATCTTTTTTTTCATCTTTTTTTTTTATTTACTTGAGATATAAACATTATGGCAGTATTGGCAGTAAAAGAGTATGCAGTCTTTGAGGTCCTATTACAAAATTGTTTTCCAGAATGGTTGGACTACTTCACAACTCTAATGACATTGCATTATTGTACCTATTTTTTATGGTCCTTTCACATTTCTTATTTTCTATTTCTGTCATATTAGCCAATCTGAGCTGGTACATCAGAATTTTTTTAAATTTGCTTTTCTCTATTAGTGAGTTAGAGCCTTTTTTCATCAATTTAATATTATTGATAGCTTTGATTTCTCCTTCTGAAAACTGCCTGATCATATGCCTTGACCACTTATTAATTGGGAAATAACTCTTATTCTTATAAACTTAATTCAATTCCCCACATTTGAGAAATCAGAACTTTATCAAAGAAACATTTTGCAAAGATTTCCTCCCATTTCCTGCTTTTTCTTATAATTTTAGCTGCATTGATTTGTAATAAAAAAACTGATTTAATTTTATATAATCATAAATTTCCATATTACCTCTCATGAACTTTTCCTTTATCCATAGATCAGGTCGGTAATTTCTTTCTTATTCTCCTTATGATACCACAATTTATGACTAAATCACTTATCCATTTTGAGATTATAGAGTAAAGCTATGCCAGTTTCTGCCAGACTATTTTCCAGTTTCCTCAGCAGTTGGTTTCAATATTGGGTAGTCCCATAGCTAGGATTTTTTTTTATTTTATCAAAGGTTACTATGTTCATTTGTTTCTGTATTTTATATACATATTCTGTTTCATTGAAAAATCACTCTATTTCTTATCTGGTATCAAAACGTTTTGATGATTACAGCTTTGTGTTATAATTTGAGATCAGGTACTGCTAAACTCCCTTCCTTCTTATTATTCTTATTGATTCCCTTGACATTCTTAATTTTTTGTTCTTCAGTTTAATTTTGTTAATATCTTTTGTGGGTCCATAAATTAATTCCTTGGTAGTTTGATTAATATGGCACTGAATAGGTCAATTAGTTTACATACTGTCATTTTTATTATGTTGGCTTGTTTTACCCATTTAGTGTCTTGCCAAGTAGACTCTTCATTTTAAATGAAATATTTTTATTTCCTTTCTAGGTTTTGTTGGTAATATATAAACATGCTGGTGATTTGTGTGGGTTTATTTTATATTCTACAACTTTGCTGAAATTGTCAATTTTTTTCAAATCATTGTTTCTTCTATGGCATATTAGATACTCTTATTGGGTGCTGTTAAAAAAAATACGTTTCCCTGTGACCAATTCAGTGATGAAATTCACTGAATTTAAAAGGATTGATGCTCAAATAACAGATGTATCAGGGCTGTACTTAAATTTTTTCCTCCCTGATAAAACCATCCAAAGATTGGACCTCAATGGTCTAGCTTTCCAGAAACAGACAATTTCTATACTAAATTGAGATATAAAAAGCTTAAGACTTCAGAAAAAAGGAATAACATGATAAAAGCATTTTTTAAAAATTGGACTTGTGATTTCATCTGTTTGGGAAGCATCAGGTGAGGACTTATCTCTACTAATAAGTCACCATCTTCTCTGTAAATTATAGGTTTATAGAATTGCCTAGGACACTGAAAGGTTAATGTACTCTACTATGGTCATTCAGATGGTATGTCTTCCCCTTTAAAGGATTTTTCCCTTCAATTCTGTATCTTGTATATGTATCTTATATATACCTAGATCCCAAACTTAAACCCAGTTCTTTCCAACTGAAAGACTATATCTCTGTACACTGTTAAGATGCTACATAAGTAAGATTAGCTTCACAGAAATAATAGTTACAAAGAGATAAGAAACAATGCCATTTATTAGGCAATATAAACCATATCCATAAGTGCAGAAGTAATATGCTTTATTAGCACATTTATGTGGAATAAATTATTAAGATACAGAAATTACCTTGGTAAAAAAGTAGAAATTGCCTTAATTATGATTACATACAAGGTAGTTTGAAAATATACTTAGTGTAAAGCACATACTGTTAATAAGATTTGAAAAGGCCAAGTGCAGAGACTGAGAGACAGTACCTTCTTATCTCTGCAATCTTCTTTTATATTATCCATGTAATCTAGGATAAAGCTACAAAGGGCTATTTCTAGTTTTTCATGCATAAGTTCTGTTTACTGTCTCTCAGTCTCTGCACTTGGCATCCCTTATGTCTGGAATGTTCTCCCTCTTAAACTCTATCTATAATAATGCCTTATGTCCTTTAAGACTCAGATCAAGCACATCTTTCAAAGGGGGCCTTTTCAAACTAAGTATATTTTCAAACTACCTTGTATGTAATCATAATTACCAATATAGGGTATAGGATGTTCAGGGAAGATTGGTATATCTGATATGAGGGCTGTCAAGCCCCTTTCAAAGATGTTTCCACCTTTGATGTCCGCCTGACCTGCTCAATTCTCACCTGTGGCTCCAAGTAGCAGTGGTCATGTACAGTGGCCACAAATCAGTAAATAATTTCATCAGGTAGGCTAAACCAAAGTTAGAGTAACCACAGGGACCATTAGTGAGTTATGGCATCATCTACATCAAGCATATGAAGACTTTCTCTAATAGACTGGGAGAATGAGAATGATTTGTTCCAGCAACCAAAATGGTGACTAAAGTAGGGACTGTGGAGTGCTTAAAGTCTGGTTAGACATCAAAGATGCCAAGTTTACACTTTAAATCCCAAGCCATCACTAGCTGTCTTGTCTTGGACTTTGTCGACTCTGTACCTACATACAAACATTTTGTCCCCTCCACAAGAATGCAAGCTCGTTTAAGAATAAAGAATGATTTTGTATTTTCCATTGTTTGACATAAAGTAAGCTCTTATTAAATGCTTGTTTATTTATTGGATATGAGTCCTGAGTCATTAACATTAATCTATAAAATATCATAGCAAACAGGAGAGGTATTCCAGGATTAAAAAAGGACAAATGTTTTCCCTATTATATCAAGGCATCTGTGTCCCAGGGTTGTTTTATGGATCAAATGACATGTTTATAAAGAGTTTAGCACAATTCCTTGTACATAGTAGATGCTTAATAAATGCTTGTTTCCTTTGATCTTCCCTCTGTTTTCTATAAAAAGAAAATAATAGAGTCTGTAAATTATAGCTCTTGGTTTTAATTTCTTTAAAATTCTAAAGCACAGTATTAACATGATAGTGAATGTTTAGAAAAGGAAGAAGTCATCACTAAGAATCAACATGTTTTTAGGCAATGAATAAACAAGTTAATAAATAAGTCTACTAAGTTCAAGGAATAAAGACAAATGAAAACCTCCTTGTTTTTTAAGGAACTGACATCAAGGAGAGAGAATATGTATAAACATAATATAATACAATAAAAATATAAGGTAATTTGAAGGGCCTAGTGAATCACTTAGTAACTAGTGGAAGAGAAAAGACTTATTTTAAGCTGAATGTAGAAGGAAATTAAGGATTTTAAAAGACATGGGCAAGGCAAGAATACAATTCCAGAAAAGGTGATAATTATCTGAAAAGACATGGAGATGATATATTAAATTTTATATAGAAGGAATAGAAAGGAGGCTAGTTTGGGTAGAATGAAGTAAATGGGAACTGGAATGAAACACAATGACTAGAAAGGTAGTTTGAAACCAAGTTGTGAAAAGTCCTTAAAAGTTGAAACAGTTTGTATTTTATCTTCTAATAGAGAGTTATTAAAGTTTACTGAACTGGAGAGTGACATGTATAGACTTGAGATTTGGGAATATCAAGTTGAAAGAGACAGACTGAAAGAGACAGAGACAGATAGACAAGAAAAATAGATATTAGGGAGGCAGAATTGAAAATACTTAAACTGATTGTATGTGAGATGAGAGATTGACTGGAAGGCTACTGCCTTTGACAGAAATAAGAAATTCTAAGAGGGAAAGATTTTGGAAGCAAGATAATAAGTTCTAGTTTAAACATATTGAATTTCAGAAATCTATGGGACATCCAGTTTGCTATATATAATAAAGTATTCATTATGCAAGCCTGGATTTCAAGAAAGAGCCGAATTGAAATAATGAATCTGAGAGTCATCTGCAAAGGAATGATAATGAAACCCATGGAAGCTATTGAAGTATGTAGAGAGAACAGAGAAAAAGGCCAAGACAGAACCTTAAAATACACTCATAATTAGGAGATGTAATACAGATGACTATTTAACAATAGTGACTGAGAAAATGTGGTCATACAGATAAAAGTTAAAAGAAGAAAGAATAGTGCCACCCTGAGAAGAAAAGGGAAAGTGTTAAGGAAACAGTGGTAACACTGTCAAATGATGCTGAAATGTTAAAAAGGATGAATGCTAAGAAAAGAACAGGATATGACAATATTTTTTTCATTTTCTTATAAAATTTCTAATCTGAAAGTAGAGGAGTATTGTAGATAGTTTAAATTACATTTTAGAAAAGCATTTGACAAAAATCCTTCATGTTATTCCTATGGAAAATATGGAGATAGGAGCCTTAGACAACAGTAGGTCGGTGATTTGGAGTCTGTTGATTGGCTAGAATCAAACCACATTTATGATGTGATGTCAACCTAGAAGTTTTCAAGTGAAGTGTAAAAAGAATGAAAAGCCCAAGAAATAGAGTCTCTGGATAATTAATATTCAATGTATAAATTATTATGGCAAATAATCAATAAGTTGATCAGTAGTCTCTTTCAGTAACCAAAGACAAAGATCATGGAGATCATCAAAAGCTGAAATACCTTTAGGAAAGTGGGTGCCCCTGACAGATAGAAATCAACCCTGATTGTGAACAATTAATGAGGATGTGGAAAAGGAAGGTGGGCTTGAAGCTTTAAGTTCCTCCTGCTGAAAATCTTAGATTCTGATACTAAAAATTGGTTATTAATCAAATAGAAAAATAATCACTTCTCTCAGAATCTCAAGGTTTTCTGCTTGGCCTGTTGCTGATGAATATTTTCATAAAGCCAATAAGTATTTATTATATGTTTATTATGTATCAGATTTTATAATAAGTGCTGGGAAAACAAAGTTAAAACAAAACAAAAATAGTCCCTGCTCTCAAGGAGTTTACAATCCAACTGGGGAGACAACATTTAAACAATTTTGTACAAACAAGATATATACAGCACCAATTTCAAGTAATCACAAAGGGAAGGCATTAGCATTGAGGAAATCCAGGAATGGATGTTTAATTGAGACTTAAAAGAATCCAAGAAAGCCAAGAGGAGAGACAAGGAGGTACACAACTCCAGGAATACCAAGTGAAAATATATAGAGTCAAGAGAGAGTGTTTTATGTGGGAAACATCAAGGCGGACAATGGTCACTGGGTAATAAAGTGTTGAAATAAGCAAGGTACAAGAAGACTGGAAAGATAGGAGGGAGCTACATTATAAAGGTCTTTAAAAGCTGAATAGAGAATTTTATATTTATGGTTTATCAGTCATTTGAATAGAGTTATAGATACTCTATCACAATTGCAGATGCTTCAAAGCTAGAAGGCTAAGAGAATAACAAAAGCTGGAAATAAAAGGATGTTGACTGGATAGAATTCTAATCCAATACTAATAAGATGAAATTCAGTGGAAATAAAGGCAAAATACTTCAAGATTCAAAAAATCTGTTTCAAAACTACAAAATGGGAAAGTCCTGGAGAGGTAACATTAAGAGAAATAGTCCCATTACATTCTGTCCTGGTCAGAAACCATCTAGAATATTAGGTTAAGTTCTGAGAGCCACATTTTAGATGGTACATTGATAAGCTAAAGAGTATTCAAAGGAAGGCAGTTAACAGGATGATTCATTTTGGCCTTATGATCTCGGGTTGAAGGAACTGGCCATATTTTGTCTAGATAAGAAAAGACAGATGAAACTGTCTTCAAGTATTTAGATATCTATCATGTGTCCCCAGAGGCAATAATAAATGGAAGTTGGAGAACAGCTAATTTAGGTTTGTTATGAGGGGAAAACTTCCTAACAGATTACTATTCCAAAATGGATTTGCTACTTTGGAATGGAGATCTTCAGGAGAAGGCTGCATAACGACTTATCAGTTGTAACCAGCTGCAGCATCCCTGTTAAAATATGGGTTGACCATATGTCTACTGGGGTCCCTTCCAACCCTTCCACCTCTGGGATATTGTAATTCTCTGATTTTTTTAAATTAATTCCTTATTACTCACTCCATTCACCTGCTTGCTTGCTTGTTTTGTCTATTCATCTCTGTCCATTTGGGAAGTAAGTGTGAGAGAGAAGTATTAGTGAGTCATAATCTCTCTGAACCTAAATTCCTTCATTAGTAAAATATGGATCATAACACCCTTAAAACTGTTCCAAAGAATTGTTGTGAGATTCAATGAATTTAAGTCTTTAGTATTTGGCATATCTTACAGTACTATATGAATGTGATTTGTTTTTCGTAATCCAGTGAATTTGACCTGACTGGTTTCAGCCTATGCCCTCAGATGTATGAATACTTAAGTGCCCTCAAGCTAGTAGGTGTTCTAAGTCTCACAAATCACCACAGTCACAGAGTTAGGATTCCTGGTTTACTTCCCCTCATTATTCTTTCCTTCTTAGACAATTCAGAGTATTACTCCTACTTCAGTGTTCCAGACTGCCTCACTGCCTGCCATACTCACTGATGAGAGAGTAGTCTCCAATTAGTGTCACAGAAGCTCTTTGTCTAAAACTCTACATAACTTTAAACCTGAGGCTTATGATTAGATCACTCTGCACTTCCAAGTTATCAACCTTAAGCTATTTTGCATCTATTATTCTTCAATAACTTCTGTCCCTTTGTGGCAATTGCTCTTCTGGAACAGCTCCCTTCCTTTTTACATTGAATTATTCATTTATGTTAATAAATGACAATTAATTCAATCATCCTACAATTAATGGACTTTCAGTTTGTTTCCATTTTTTAATTAGAAATAATATTGCCATAAATATGTTCGAAAAAATATTCTCAGGAACTATTCCCCAAAATAAAATTAATATGACAAGGAGTATAACTATGGGCATAACTTTTTCAGGCTACTAAGAGTGGTTTTAAAAATTATTCCAACAACTTAGAAATATATCCTGTAAATTACTTGAGAGCAGGCATATATATTTAATGCCCATCATCTATTATAGTATCTAGCACATGGTAGGTGCTTAGTAAATTCTTGCTGATTGATTTTCCACAAGATCAATTTTTAATTTAATTATTAACTTGTCAGTGTTGTGGGTGTGGGAAGGTATTAAAAAATTCCTTTAATCTGAATTTTTACTCTTCATTTTTTAAATGTGTGTTTACTCTTCTGTATTCTTTGATACACTATCTATTTATCCAACTGAGTGTGCCCTTGAATAATTTAAGCCATTCTAAATAAGTTCAATTTTAAATTTTGTTTTATTTGCCATACATATTTTTACAATCTAGTATTTTTCTTTTTATATTACTTATATTGTTTTAAAATTTAAATTTTTTAATTTTATTTTATGTAGATGAGCTACATCTTTCTTCCCCACAATCATTTATTCTATTTGTAGAAGAGATAACAATCAATCTCCCCCATCAAAACCTAAATATATTACTCTTTTTCCCATTCAACATTTTTTTTGTGATTAAGTCTTTGATCCAGATGAAATTAATTATATTGTGTCATTCAAAATATGGATCTAAATATATGTTTCACTATGTTGCCCCTCAATTTTTCAATTATATTTTAAGTAATGTATTTTTTCACTGTTTTCTATAGATTTGCCAATTATTAAGCTTCATGTTTAATTGATTTTATAGTTAGGATTTTTGTTCTGCTACAATGATTCTATTTATTTTTTCCAGTCCCAGATAGTTTTGATTATGAATTTGCTTTATGTTCTGTTTTAACATGATGAGTTTTAAATATCTAAAGCATAATTACAGTTCAATAAGATATTTTCAATGTTTCTTTTCAAGAAATTCAGTTTTAAGATTAGATTCATTGACCACAAACCTAAAAAAATGCCCCAAAAATCCTATAGTAAGAATATATAGGTCTATAGAGATGAATTAGCATGGGACTATGGCAGAAAAAAAGGAAGAATATTTTTGCTTCCAATGGGAAGAAAATCATATGTCATCATTTGGTCTATGTTTGAGAAATAATATTCCTAGTGACCACCATGCCAGAAAAGTGTACTGAATATGATAAGAATTACTGTATTTTAAATTGTCAAGCTATTTTAGCATCTCTCCCAATTATTTGCAGGTGCTACACCAACAAGCTTTTATTTTGATCTGAAATTGATTTGTGTGCTCTAGGCCAGTTGGCATCATATATGAAAAAATAAGATGAATTATTTGGGCCAAGTATTGCTTGATATATTTTATTCCAAATGATTTGGCCTTTTTAGTCTATAAAAATGGATCTAAATTTTTACTAACTGCAACTCACATTTGGTAGGTAAAACTGAATTCAAGGAGGATACATCACTCCAGTATATTTGATAATTTTTTTACTTGCTAGTACAGATGTGGTATAGGGGAAACAAGAATGATGTATAAATGGCTGCCCATAGTAATTCCTATTTTCTACGTTTTGAATTTAACCTACAATATATATTCCTCAAGATTAGGAAAACAATATTTTGGAAGTTTTTATTGCAAATTGAATAATTACTTTACTTTAAAAAGAAAATCATCAAATTTTCTAAAGAGAGTTGATGACTAGAGATAATGTAGTCTAAAACTTTCAAAAGGAACAAAAATTCAGAGCTGGCACCTACCTTAGAAGGCATCTAGTGCAATCTCTTCACTTCATGGAAAATGAATCGAATCCATATAAAGGTTATCATAAACCCAGATCCTCTGATTCCAAATCTAGTATATTTTCCATTATACTTGTGTCAGAAAAACTCAAGAATATTATGTCCTCCTATTAAACAGCAGACTTTTGATAAAGACTTATGCTTTTAAAGTATTTTCCCATTTATTGTCTTATTTGATTCTGAAAGATTTTCTGTGTGTGGTTTTTATTTAATAATAAATAGCCTCTGCCCTCACACTCACTCAGGTAAGTCTCATGTGCAGAGATATGCTGGAGCCAGCTCTAAGGAGCTTGAAAAATTTGCTAAATTTTCTACACAAGCATTTATACCTCAGACATTGGCAGTATTTGTAAGTCATAACTTGATTTATTGTTTTGTTGATCATCTAGACTTAAGAGAATGTTCATAATGAAAATTAAACTTAAAAGCATATATGCATATATATGTATATATATATATGTATATATATATATATTCTTCTCCAGCATAGTTGTTAAAATACTTACCAGCATATCTCTATAATGTTCTATAAACAATGATTGAATTCATCAAGAAGGCAATAAAGGGCTTAGAGAATGAAGTCTTCACCCAATGGAATCCTAATGACTATAGGAGAAGAAGAGGAAGAAAGAAGGAGGAGAAGGAAGAGGAGGAGGAACAGGAAGAGAAGGAAGAGGATAAGGAAGGAGGAAAGAGGAGGAGGAAGGAGAAGAAAGAAGAAGGGAGGAGGAGGATGTAGAGGAAAAGGAGGAGGAGAAAAAATAATATACAAATATTTATATAGTACTTTAAAGTTTGCAAAGTGATTTATATACATCATCTTATTTGAGCTTTAAAACATCTCTGCTCCTAGGGGATAACTATCCCATGACCAAGGTAGTTTGACTATTTCTGTGAATCATCATTTCTAAAACTATTATTCACAAACTTCACTGATAGGTTGAAGAGTCAGTCAGTTGACAAAATTAGCTCAAAGAAAAAGCATTTAATGAAATGGTATAGTATTACTACTGTAAGAAAACATAATTTCCTCCCCGTTATATCCTAGAGTTCTCTCTCCTGCAAATACATAGAAAATGAATAGAAAACTGAGCACACAGTAGGCAACTCACCTCTCTAACACTGCTAGGGTCCCCATGTTTTTTTTTCTTCTACTGTTATCTCCATTATCTTCCTCTTAAGTGACATCTGACAGGCAGGTTACTCCAATGGATTCTCTGTCCTGCTTTTTGCACTTCGACTTCGGCATAAGAAAAATAAAGCAGATTGATTCTCTCTTGAGAACTTAGTTGTTGTCCCATGGCTAATTCTCTTCTTAACTACCAGAGATAATATTTGCTAGTTTGCTTATTTTTCTACTGACTGCAAAGCTAGCATAGCTTTCTGTTTATACATTGAACCAAGAAATATAGTTAATCCTTCAACCAGACAATGGCTAGGTGCCTTAAAATTCCTCCAAGTTGACTGAGAAATTTCAACATCCCAAAGAATTAATAAATACAAACATTACTTTTTTTACCTTCTTTACATTTTTCAGTCTATCCTACTTAAATATTTGTTGTTCTCAAATGAGATTTTGGCAATCTGCTTACTAAAAATTTGGAATAGCTCTCTGATGATTGAAATCACTGTCCTTATATTGCCTGAAATCATTGTCCTTATATTGCCACACCATAGTGTTTTTTATAGCAACAAGTCTCAGAAAAATTCAACTGGCACAGTTCTTAAACAAGATTATAATTAACAGTCTTTTCTAATGTCTCAGACTTTTCATAGATGATGAAAGAGATTGCATCAACTCCCAAAGACATGATTGTTAAGTCATCAAACAAATGCTCATAGGCTACCATTTCTCTTGATATATTTAAAAGTCTGCTCCAATCCAAAGACAATAAAGAAAATAAAAGGAGGGAGAAGAATTTCCTCCTTCAGAGGAAGTCTGGTCCCAAATGAATCAATCAGCCAATATTGATTAATACTTAATATTGATAGGTTCTGTATTAAGTGCTGATATAGAAAAAAAAAAACAAACCCTATTTCTGCCTTTACAGAGGCCATTTTAATGACGCAAACTATATATAAAAATATAGTATTCCAATATTTGTACAAAATGAATTTAAAAAGAAATCTTGCTGAGGAAAGCATTAGCAACTGGCTGAAATAGAAAAGAACACTTTTTACACAAATAATGTATTTTATTTTTTTTCCAATTTTTTTAACATTTTTATTTAAAGTTTCTCCACTCTCCTTCCTCCCTAAGTCAATAAACAGATATAGGTTATACATGTGCAATTTATGTAAAGCATTTCCATGTTAGTCATGGTATATAAGAAGACTTGAATAAAAGAAAAAAAATGAAAGTGAAAAATAGAATGCTTCCATATGTATTCAATCAATATTAATTCTTTCTCTGAATGTAGATAGTATGCTATTATTAGTTATCATTATTAGTTCTTTGGGATTATATTAGATTGTTGTATTGCTGAGAATATTTAAGTCATTCACAATTCTTCATTGAACAATATTGCTGTTACTGTGTAAAACATTCTCCTGATTCTGTTCACTTAACTATGCATCAGTCCATGTAAGTTTTTCTAAGTTTTTCTATTTATCATTTTGAAAGCACAATTATAGAGCACAGTTTGTTAAACCATTTCCTAGTTTTATGGGCATCCTTTTGATTCCCAATTCTTAGAGACCAGAAAAAGAAATGCTATATTTTTGTACAAACAAGTCCTTTTCCCTTTTGTTGAAAGTGTTTGAGATATCGAACTAGCAGTGGCATTACTAATTTAAAGGGTAATTATATAGTTCTTTGGGCATTATTGCAAATTACTCTCCAGAATGGTTAGATCAGTTCACAGTTTAACCAACAGTGCCTTAGAACTTCAGATTTCACACATCCCTTCCAACACCCAACATTTTCCTTTTTTGTTATATTAGTCATTCTAGTGTGAGATGGTACTTCAGAGTTCTTTTAATTTGCATTTCTCTTATTAGCAATGACTATATTATTTTAGATAGTTTCAATTTCTTTGAAAATTGCCTCTTTGTATCCTTTGATTATTTATCAATTAGGAAATAATTTATATTTTAATAAATTTCACTCATTCCTCTATATAGTTGAGAAATGAGGCCTTTATCAGAGATACTTGTTGGGGAAAAAAATTGCTTTAGCTCTGCTTTTCTTAAAATTTTGTTTTCATTGGCTTTATTTGTGCAAAATATTTTTTTTAATTTTGTATAATCAAAAGTATCTATTTCACATTTTATAATGCTCTCTATATCTTCTTTGGTCCCAGTTTCTTTCCTTATCTATAAATCTGACTATTCCATGCTCTCTTTAATTTCATATGGAATCAACCTTTATATCAACATTCCTATTTTGACTTTATTTGGAATAAAGTATGAAATGTTAAATCTATATTAGCATCTGCCACACTGTTTTTTTTCTTTTCCCAGGAGTTTTTGTCACACAATGAATTTTTGTCCAAAAACTTGAATCTTTGGTTTTATCATATACTAGATTGCTATGATCATTTACTATAATGTAGTTTGCACATAATCTATTCCATTGATCACCCTATTTTTTAGCCAGTACCAGTTTTTTTTTTATAATTATTGCTTTATAATACAGTTTGAGATTTGGTAGGGTAGACTAACTTCTTTCACATTTTTTTTCATTGATCCCTTTGATATCATAAGATTTTGTTCTTCCAAATAATTTTTTCATTTTTTTTCTAGTTGTATAAAATAATTTTTCATAGTTTATTGATATGACACTGAATAGATTTAGATATATTATCACTGTCATTTATTATTATAACATTAACTATTAGCTTATATTTTTTCAGTTGTTATAATTGACTTTATGTGAAAAGTGTTTTGTATGCATTCATATAATTCCTGGGTTTGTCTTGGCAAGTATTTTATATTGCCTACAGTTATTTTAAATGGAATTTTTCTTTCTCTCTCTTGCTGCTGGACATTGCTGGTAATTCATAGAAATGCTGATCATTTATATTAGTTTATTTTGTATCCTGCAACTTTGCTGAAATTGTTAATAATTTTGATTCTCTAAAATTTCCTAAGTATAATATCATATGGAGTTGGCTCTTTTCAACAATGAGTTGATTCAAAGAAATTCCAATGGCCTTGTGATGGAAAAATGCCATTTATATCCAGAAAGAGAACTATAGAGACTGAATGTATATCAAGGCATAGTATTTTTGTTGTTGCTCTTGTTTGTTTGCTTATTTGTTTGTTTTCTTTCTCATGTTTCCCCCTTTTGATCTGATTTTTCTTGGGCAGCATGATGAATATGAAAACATATTTAGAAGAATTGCAGATATTTTTCAGATTTTTTTATCATAGCTTTCAGGTAGTCCAATAATTTTAAGATTCTCTCTTGTGAATTATAAATTAGAAGGACATAGGATAGTTTACCTCTCAGACTTGTGGAGGAAGAAGGAATTTGTGACCAAAGAAGAACTACAGATCATTATTGATCACAAAATAGAAAAATTTGATTATATCAAGTTAAAAAGGTTTTGTACAAACAAAACTAATGCAGACAAGATTAGAAGGGACACAATAAACTGGGAAGACATTTTTACAATCAAAGTTTCTTATAAAGGCCCCATTTCCATAATATATAGAGAACTGACTCAAATTTATAAGAAATCAAACCATTCTCCAATTGATAAATAGTCAAAGGATATGAACAGATAATTTTCAGAGGAAGAAATTGAAACTATTTCTACTCATATGAAAAGGTGCTCCAAATCATTATTGATAAGAGAAATGCAAATTAAGACAACTCTGAGATACCACTACACACATCTCAGATTTACTAAGATGACAAGAAAAGATAATGACAAATGTTGGAGGGTATGTGGGAAAATAGGGACACTGATACATTGTTGGTGGAGTTGTGAAAACATCCAGCCATTCTGGAGAGCAATTTGGAACTATGCTCAAAAATTATCAAACTGTACATGCCTTTTGATCTAGCAGTGTTACTACTGGGCTTATATCCCAAAGAGATACTAAAGAAGGGAAAGGGGCCCGTATGTTTGTGGCAGCTATTTTTGTAGTGGCTAGAAACTCAAAGTTGAATAGATGCCCATCAATTGGAGAATGGCTGAATAAATTGTGGTATATGAATGTTATGGAATATTATTGCTCTATAAGAAATGACCAACAGGATGATTTCAGAAAGACTTAGAGAGACTTACATGAACTGATGCTGAGTGAAATGAGCAGGACCAGGAGATCATTATACACTTCAACAACAATATTATACAATGATCAATTCTGATGCATGTGGCCCTCTTCAACAAATGAGATGAACTAAATCAGTTCCAATAGAGCAGTAATGAACTGAACCAGCTACACCCAGCGAAAGAACTCTGGGAGATGACTATGACCCACTACATAGAATCCCCAATCCCTCTATTTTTGTCTGCCTACATATTTGACTTCCTTCACAGGCTAATTATACACTATTTCAAAGTCCAATTATTTTTGTACAGCAAAATAAACTGTTTGGTCATGTATACATATATTGTATTTAACTTATACTTTAACATATGTAACATGTATTGGTCAACCTGCCATCTGGGGGAAGGGGTCGGGGGAAGGAGGGGAAAAGTTGGACCAAAAGGTTTTGCAATTGTCAATGCTGAAAAATTACCCATGCATATATCTTGTAAATAAAAAGCTATAATAAAAAAAATGACCAGCAGGATAATTTCAGAAAGGCCTGGAGAGACTTACATAAACTGATAATAAGTGAAATAAGCAGAACCAGGAGATCATTATACATGGCAACAACAAGATTATATGATAATCAATTCTGATGGTTGTGGCTCTCTTCAACAATGAGATGAACCAAATGAGTACCGATTGTTCAGTAATGAAGAGAACCAGCTACACCCAGCGAAAGAACTATGGGAAATGAGTGAGGACCACAACAAAGCATTTCCACTCTTTCTATTATTTTCTGCCTGCATTTTTGTTTTCCTTCTCAGGTTATTTTTACCTTATTTCTACATCTGATTTTTTCTTGTATAGCAAGATAACTGTATAAATATGTATACATATATTGTATTTAACATATACTTTAACATATTTAACATGTATTGGACTACCTGGCATCTAGGGAAGGGGGAGGAAGGAGAGGAAAAGTTGGAACAGAAGGCTTTTCAAGGGTCAATGTTGAAAAATTACCCATGCATATGTTTTGTAAATAAAAAACTATAATAAAAAATTTTTTCTCTCATGGATCTAGGTGTTTTTCTAGTGAGAAATATCACATTTACTTTTTTTGATTTGGGGCAGCTAGGTGGTACAATGGAAGTCAGGAGGACCTGAGTTCAAATTTGTCCTCTAACACTTCCTAGCTGTGTGACCCTGGGCAAGTTACTTAACCCCAATTGCCTCAGCCAAAAAGAAAAGAAAAGAAAAAAAGAAAAACTGATATATACCTTTTTTGATTTTGTTTTATTGTACTTGGTGTCTCATAAAGTCATTAGTTTCCACTTCTTCAATTCTAATTTTTAAGGAATTATTTTCTATGGTGAACTTTTGTACTCCCTTTGTCCATTTTGGTCGATTCTTTAGGAAATTTTTTCCTCAGTAAATTTTATGTATCTTCCTCATTCATTTTCCCAATATTTCTTCTACTTCTTTTGCCTTGATCCTTGTCACCATAGTGACTTATAGCCAAGTTCTTTTTTGGTTTGGTTTGGTTTTTTTTACTCCTTTTTTGTTCTTTTGGTGACTTATTTTTTTATATAAGAGTTGGACTCTGGTCCTTGACTGTCCCAGGTTTTTTTGTGGGGGTTTGAGTCTTACTGCTGGTTTTTATTGGGGTGTGGGTCCTCATTACTGGCTTCCTCTGAGTGTGGGGCTTTAGCTGCTGACCTACTCCAAGGTTGGGCCTTGCTTTTTAGGTTGATATGGTAACAGAGTCTTTCTAGTGCTCAGCCCTGGAAGAGGGATCTTGTTCCTGGTGGGCCACATGGGTGGGGCTCTGCTGTTGAGTTGCTATGAAAACAGGATGTCACTTCTGGTAGACCCTTTGAACACAGTCTTGCTCTTAGGAGTAGAGTTTCAGTACTCGTCAGCAATTGGTTCAAGGCCTTGGCGGTGATTTGCACTATCACTAGGATGGGATCTTGCTGTTTTTCACAGACCACTCACTTGCAGCTGCTGTATTGCAGATGGATGGGACTTTATAGGGATTTGTAGGAAAATGGCTTGCCCTGGGCTTGGAGCCTTGGTATAAGCCCATTGATTTTAGGATGATTGCTGCTGCTCTTGAACCCCTCTCTCCTCCTACCCCAGTGAGACACACCCTTCCTGGCATCCTGATAAGTTACTTCCCTACTCCAAGAACAAGTCTGAGGTGATTTTCTTTTTTTTTTAACTTTTTATTTTCAAAACATATGCATGGATAATTTTTCAACATTGACCCTTATATAGCCTTGTGTTGCAAATTTTCCCCTCCTTCCCCCCATCCCCTCCCCTAGATGGCACGTAATCCAATATATTTTAAACATGTTAAAATAGATGTTAAATCTAATATATGTAAACATTGATACAATTATCTTGCTACATAAAAAAATGATCAAAATGAAAATGAATAATAAAATGCAAATGAACAACAACAAAAAGAGTGAGTATGTTACATGTTGATCCACACTCAATTCCCACAGTCCTCTCTCTCAATGGCTCTCTTCATCACAAGATCATTAAAATTTGCCTCAATCATCTCATTGTTGGAAAGAGTCACATTTATCAGAATTGATCATTGTATAAACTTGTTATTGCTGTATACAATGATCTCCTGGTCCTGCTCATTTCACTCAGCATCAGTTCATATAAGTCTCTCCAGCCTCTCTGAAATCTTCCTGCTGATCATTTCTTACAGAACAATAATATTCCATAACATTCATATACCGTAACTTATTCAGCCATTCCCCAATTGATGGGCATCCATTCAGTTTCCAGTTTCTTGTCACTATGAAAAGGGCTGCCACAAACATTTTTGCACATACAGGTCCCTTTCCCTCCTTTAAGATCGCTGAGGAAATTTTCTAATATTTTGGAGAAAAATTTGGGAGGGCTTATGAGGGTTTCTTCCTCATTCCATCATTTTGGCACTGGGAGTGAAAGGCCTCTTGAAAAAAGTGGTTCTTTACCTGAACCTTGAAGGAAAACAAGGATCCTGAAAGGCAGAGATATAAGATAGACATGGTTTGTTTGGCCAATGAAAAATTAGAGAGATTGTAAATGAAGCCTCAAATGTATGAAATAGTCAATAGACTATATGGCTACCCTGTCATTAAGAGGAATCATAAGCAAAAATAAGTAAAATTTTAAAACATAAAAGGGACCAGGCTGTAGAGTACTTTAAATGCTAAGAAAAAGAGTTGTGATTCTGGAGAAAAGATATGTGATTCTGGAGATAATGTGGAATAACTGAATTTTTGACTATGATAGATATGTTGTCAAACCTTATTTTAGGAAAATCACTTTGGCAGATGCATTAAGTACTGGAATGAAGCAAGAACTACAGGATTAAGGGCAATTAGGAGGTGATTATATTTCAGCTGAGAAGTGGTGAGAGCCTAAACTAGGAAGTCAGCTACATGAGGAAAAAAGGAGGCCATATTAAAATGATGGTTTGGAGATAGAAACAAAAAGATTTGATGACTTATTGGATGTGTGAGGTAAGAAGGAATAAGAATTTATTATCTGAAAATTGGAAGAATGTTATTTTCTTGACAATAATAGTGAAATCTGTAAGTAATGATGATTTAGGGAAGTATATACTGGGTTCAGTTTTGATTATTTTGAACTTGAGATTCCTATAGATCATCTAGTTCAAAACATTCAAAAGTTTGTGATGGGCAACTGGAATTCAGGAAAGCTAGTGGGGCTGGACACAGAGATCTAGTAGTCATTTGCAGGGAGAGTTGAAATTTATCCTTGGAACTGGTGAGATCAAGTAAGAAAATATTTTTTGAAAATAAAAAAGACCTTTAAGTAAGCCTCATGGTATATCTATAAACAATGGGTAAGTCATGAATGAAGGTCTAGCAAAGAAGCATAATTATGCATAAAGTATAGAAGAATTCTTCCTCACCTCTCAAAGAAACACTTCTAAGCAAGTATAATTAGCAACTCCAGTGTAGGTACCCACCAGTCTGAGAGGTCTAGATTTCACGTAGCTGGAATGTTTTATGCTCCATGTAACCAGAAAGCCACACCAGGCTTAAGGGCCTCAACCAGAAACCTCAGCCCTAAAGGCAATTTTGTCTTCTAAGAAGAGCTTTCCAATGTCTCAGGATGGGAGGAAAGAAACTGTGAAACTCTGGTCCTAACACATCAGCAGCAGCACTAGATAAATCAAAGACTTTTTTAAATCCAGGACTAGCCCACTGTAGGAATCCTTTCCTGACTCCACACTTCTATGATATTCCTCAGAATCCAGCATGTGGGGAACTCTAAAGGCTTCTAAGGTTCTTCTTGACCCCATCCCCCAAAGTCCAAACTCAGACCCAGGATAGCTTGAGTCTGGATCTCTCAAATACCTGATGAATTCTGGACTCCAGGTTAAAGATGATGGCCAACTCTAAAATCAGAAGTTGTAGGTGGGGTTTTTGTGGATTGGCAGTTAAGGGAGGTTAGAAGGGTGAGGAAACAGGTCAAGGTCATTGGGACTCCCAAAATCCAGACTAGTAGTCTCCAGCTGCTATGGTAAACTATCATAAAGTAAACTAAGCTAAGCTAGTCACTTGAGGTCCTTGATGATTATCAATATGTAGGGAGAAGTGTGCTCTAAGCTGCTAAGAAAAAGAAATGGCATGATAGATGCTAAGCTATACAATGGCTGGCAGGTATCAACAGTTTGACAAGATGTCCCAATTAAGATTCTGAGTACCTGATTCCCAAATTGTGGATGGAATAGCCTGTACAACTTAGAAGGCTAGATGGTGCTGCTGATGACTGTTGTGTAGTGTCAGGTCCAGAGTGAACTGATGATAATGGCTCAAAATGGCTTAGAAGAAGTCCTAAAATCTATTTAAAGTAGGGTAGGGCTCTGAAGGGCTCTAGTTAAATTCCAGGTTTTAATCAGTAGATAGATAAGCTCTATGTGGCATAATTAGGAGCCCTTCCTGCCAAAATGGGAAATGTTGAAGGTCTAAGGTATCCAAGAAGGAAACAGGGTGGAGTCCTGGATCCTTTTATTGGGGAGGGAGGGAGGTTAAGATCACACACAGGCATAGCATGATTCCAATTAGCTGTCAGAAAATGGGCAGACTCAAAGATCACAAGGAGAATTGCTGAAGCTTCTGTCAGTCCAAGAGAATGGTTGGGACTAGTGAATAGAGCAAGGGAAAGTTAGGTCATTGTTCAGGATATCAGAGTGTAGTATCTGACAATGGTAGCTGTCAAGGAAGGAGAGTGGTGATAATAATAGAACAGTCACCTGGAGAAGATTGGAACAGATTGGTTTATAAAATACAGACACAGGCTTTGACAAGAGAGTTATCTCTTCATTGGAAATGAGAGTAAAGGAGGAAACAGTGGAATTATATTTTAGAAGTATTTACTGATGGGGTAGTATACCTAAAATATACTAAGAATTAAAGACACGAAACATCTCCACAAAACTGGGACTATCTATCCTACAAAGACATGGGGTCAGTGGAATGAGACAGGGAGACAGAAACAGAGACAGAACAAGAACACTAGTAGAGTGTAGATTTTTTTACTCAATAGGTAGAGAAAATCTAACATTACAGAGTTTTGATGCTTCCTTCATCTCTTCTTGTGGTACACCACTTCCCTTAAAAACAGTTTATTTGCAGGACAGATAATTGCACTGTGTGCTCTCAATCTGATTTTCTCCACAACTCAACATTGTGAGGCTGCCTTCTGCTGAATGAAGCATCAAATTATGCTGCTCAAAGAAGCCATTGCTATAGGGAAGGAGAGAAAAATTTCCTGCTTTACCAGTTGCATTGTAGAAGAGGCATAGGGGAAAAATTGCTATTTTCTCTCAAGAGAAAAGTTCTTCCTCTATAGTTAACTTTCTTTTTGGCTGCTACAGAAAACACTTATGGGTACTGCTTGCTTTTTTTTATTTTCTCAAGGGACAAAACTGATCTTTCAAAAACTAAAGGCTTTCAAGCCATTAAGTGTCCACTCACAAATTTTGTACCTCCTAGAGAAGTAAACTTTTTGAAACCATCTTTAGATTTAAAATAGCGTTTTAGACAACTAGCCATAAAATGGATAGAGTACTGGGCGTACATCTGCATCCAGAAAGAGAACTATGGGACTAAATGTGGATGGATCACAATATAGTATTTTCACCTTTATTGTTGTTTGCCTGTTTTTTCTTTCTCATTTTTTCCTTGTTAATCTGAATTTTCTTGTGCAGCATGATAAATGTGGAAATATGTTTAGAAGAATTGCACATGTTTAATCTATGTTGGATTACTTGCTATCCAGAGAAGCAGGGAGAAGAGGGAGGGAGACAAAGTTTTGTGAGATTATTGATGAAAACTATCTTTGTATGTATTTTTAAAAATAAAAAGCTATTAGTATTAAAATATTTTTCCAATTGTCCATTGGAGGGTTGCAATGATTACCTGCTATATAGAGTAGAGAAGATGGAGAAACAGGGAGAAAAAATTGGAACATAAGGTTTTGCAAGGGTGAATGTTGAAAACTATATTTTTATGTATTTTGAAAATAAAAAGCTATTATTATAGAGTACTGGGCCTAGAGTCAGGGAGGTTTCAGTTCAAATCTAGTCTTAGACACTAATTAGTTGTGTGATGCTGGACAAGCACAATCTCTATTTGTCTCAGTTTCCTCAACTGTAAAATGTGGATAACAGTAGTACTTATCTTTCAGGATTGTTATGAAGATCAAAAGAGAAAAGATTTATAAAGTGCTTAGACTGACCCAATATATGTGGTATATAATTGCTAATTCCTTTTCTGTTTATTTATATTGTATTTATTTATAATTATTCTCTAACCTACAAAGAAAAATCCACAGTGATACTGGTTCCCTAAGAGTATAATTAAATTTTCATTCATCATAATCCTAGCATTTAAATAGTCATTTAATATTTACAAAGCACTAACGATATTTTAACTTATTTGATTTCAACAACTCCATGAGATAGGTGCTAGTATTATTCCCATTTTATAGTTAAGGAAATCAAGGATGAGTAAGGTCCTGATGCCAAGATCAGTTCTCTATCTACTATATGAATTAGTTTTCCCATGTTGTTCCCTTTCTGTTTTTTTTTCCCCCAAAGGTGCAATATGGTATAAAGGAAATCACACTGACCTTAGAGTGAAAAAACTGCATTTAAAATTTGGCCTTAACACTAAGATCTAGGGAAATAGCCAATAGATTTGCAATTGGAGGGCCTGGTTTAAATTTCCAGTTCTGCCACCCATATATCTTTAGAAATTCTCTTAATATTTCTGGTTTCTCTTAATATTTCTGATATCTCTAAATTTCAGAGACTGTGCTGATTGACCACCATTTTGTGAGTAAAATGGAAACATTACAACTTCCCCGTCTCATAGTATTTTTAGAAGGATCAAATTTAATAATGACTGCAAAATAATTTTATGAACAAAGATTATACCAAAATATAAGCCTAAAAGTTTTTTTTTCCTAATCTAATGTTCAAACTAATTTTCTGATGGGAGAATATATCAGGATATATGTAAAATTCAAATTGTCACAACAATTTATTTATGAAACATTTAATTCCTTGATAGAGAATTTCAGATACTCTCTAATCTGTACTCTCAAAACTCTTCTGCTACTATTTTTTAGTTCAGTAGTAAAAAATTTTCCGATTTCATGTAGTTTCCAACATTCATTTTAATAAGATTATGAGTTCCAAATTTTTTTTCTATTTCCCTTCCTTACACCTCTCCTCCTCAGGGCAGCAAACAATTCTATTATGCATTTTTAATCATTTTAAATTTCCCTATTAGTCATTTTGTAAAAGAAAAATCAGATCCAAAGAAAAAAAACACAAGAAAAAAAAGGTGAAGATAGTATGCTTCAATCCACATTCAGTCTGCATAGTTCTCTCTCTGGAAGCAGAAGGCATTTTCCTTTCAAAGTTTATTGACATTGACTTGCATTACTGTGTTATTGAGAAGAGCTAAGACTATCACAATTGATCATCCCATAATCTTGCTGGTACTGTGTGCGAGGTTCTTCTGGTTCTCACCTCACTCAGTATCAGTTCATGTAAGTCTTTCCAGGCTTTTCTGAAATCAGCCTGGTCATTATTTCTTATAAAACAATAATATTCCACTACATTCATAACTTATTCAGCAGCCATTCACCAAATCATGAGCATCCACTCATTTTCCAATTTCTTGCCACTACAAAAAGAGCTGCTAAAACAGTTTTGCACTTATGAATCTCTTTGGGATATAAACCCAGTAGTGACCCAGCTAGATAGGGCATGCAAAATTTGGAACTATGCCCAAAAGTTTGTGAGGTAGTACCTCAGAGTTATTTTAATTTGCATTTTTCTAATCAATATGCTGATTTAGAGCATTTTAATATGATTACAAATGGAATTTCTTTATCTGAAAATTGTCTTCATATCCTTTGATTATTTATCAATTGTGGAATGACTTGTATTCTTGTAAATTTGACTCCATTCTTTATATATTTTAAAAATGAGACTTTTATTAGAAACACTGGCTGTAAAAAACTGTTTTCTAGCTTTCTGCTTTCCTTCTAATCTTGGCTGCATTTTGTGCAAAATCTTTTTCATTTAATGTGATCAAAATTATTCATTATGCATTTTATGTTCACTAGTTCTTTTCCCATAAATTCCTCCTTTCTCCAAAGATCTGACAGGTAAATTATCTCTTGCTTTCTTAATTTGCTTATAGTATTATTTCCCTTTATAACTAAATCATGAACCCATTCTGACCTTATCTTGGTCTATAATGTTGCTTTATGCCTATTTTCTGTTTTCCCAGAAATTTTTGTTATTGAGTTTATACCCAGAAGCTGGAATTTTGGGGTTTATCAAACAATAGATTATTATAGTCATTAACTATTGTGTCTTTTATTCACGTAAGCATCTAGAGATGTAAACTTTCCCAAAAATAACTACTTTGGCCGCATCCCATAAATTTTGGTATGCTGTCTCATTATTTTCATTCTCTTAGATGAAATTATTGATGATTTTTATGGTTTTTGTTTGACCCACCCATGCTTTAGAGTTTGATTACTTCGTTTCCAATTAATTTTAATGTATTTTTATGGTCCTTTATTACATGAGATTCTCCAGCGGTATGGTTTTGCTGTCTATTTCTTCTTGCAACTCACTTACTTCTCTAAGAATTTAGATACTCTATCATTTGGTTCACATATATTTAGTATTGATATTACTTCATTATCTATAGTACCCTTTAGTAAGATGGAGTTTCCTTAATTCTTTTTAATTAGATCTATTTTTAATTTAAGTAGACCTGTTTTTGCTTTTGCTTTATCTGAGATCAGATTTTATTTTTTATTTCAGTTGAACCACAATATATTCTGCACCAGCTTTTTACCTTTATTCTATGTGTATCTTTCTGCTTCCACTGTGTTTCTTGTAAACAGCATATGGTAGATTTTGGCTTTTAATCTATTCTTATACATCCTTCCAATTTATGGGAGAGTTAATCTCATTCCTATTCACAGTAATGATTACTAAAATTCTGCATTTTCCTCCATCCTATTTTCTTCCACATTTATTTTTCTTTGTTCTTTCACTCTTTCCCTCTTCACCAATGTTTTGCTGTTAAGCAAAAAATCTGCCCTCCCTTTTCTCAGTCCCTTCCTTTTCTTATCCTTTTTCCCTTCTATTTCTGCCCTCCCTTCTCATCAGCCTTCTTTCTTCCTTTTTTCTTTCCCCTTTCCCCTCCTACTCCCTTATGTGTATATTATTCTTTGTTTGAGCTGAATCAAATAATATTAAGATTAAAAAATGTTCAATCCCTCTCCCTTCTTTATCTCTACTATAATAGTCTTTTGTGCCTCTTCATGTAATGTAATTTACTCTCATTTAACCCACCCTTTCCTCTTCAACCAGTACAGTCATTTTTGTACCACTTAACTTAAAGACTATGTTCAATTTTGCTAGGTAGATGTAGCCCAAGCCCCTTTGCCATCTGGAATATCATTTTTCAGATCTTCTGATCCTTTAATGTGGACGCTGCTAAATCCTGAATAATTGGAATCCTTGATATTTGAATTTTTTTTTTCTGGCTGCTTGCAACATTTTCTCCTTGACTTGATAATTCTGGAATTTAGCAGGAGGTTATTAGTGGGTTCTTTCAACGACTATTTTACCCTCTATTTCTAAGATATCAGGAAATTTTCCTTGATGACTTCCTTAAAGATGTTATTTTCTTCTATTTTTTCATTTTTTAAAATTTTGTGTAACTGATTCTTGATATCTCATTGAGTTATTCTTTTTTTTTTGTACAGTTCTAATTTTCAATTAATTATTTTCTTCATTTAGCTTTTTTGCCTCTTTTTCCATTTGGATAGTTCTATTTTTAAAGGAGTTGTTTTGTTTAATAGATTTTTTTTTCATTTTGCCAATTCTAATTTTTAAGGAGTTTTTTTCAATATATTTTGTGCTTCCTTTTCCAAACTAATGCTTTTCCCCCAAAATTCTCCTTCACAGCTCTCATTTTTCCCAATGTTTTTCTGTCTCTCTGAAATTATTTTTTAAAATCCAAGAGAACTTTTTGAGCTTGAAACCAATTCATATACTCATTTGAGGGTTCATATGTAGACATTTTGCCTTTACTGTTCTCTTTTGGATTTGTATTCTGATCTTCCCTATCACCATAGTAACTTTCTATGAACAGGGCTCTTTTTGCTTTTTTTCTCATCTTAAAAAATTAAGCTCTGCTCTTAGGGCACAGGGGACATTGTCCCTTTTTTTTTTTTTTTTTTTGAAGGATGGAGTACAGTAGCTTACCATGCAGGGGCCATAAGTGCTGGCAGCTTTCCCATTGTGCTGGATTGGCCTGCACTACTTTGGAATGGTTCAGGGGCTCACAATTTGCCTTTTATATTGGGGTTGGAGGTCTGGCAGCTGGCCTTCTGAGGCACTGGCTAACAGAAGCAGGATACTGGGCCTCTGCTGCTGATTTTGCCATTGCTAAGAGCTTCCCATCAGACACCTTGCAGTGCTTTCATGCTGGGATGCACTCCCCATCCACTCAAGTGAAACAGATCTTTCCTGAAGTCCTTCTATGTTATTTTAGGCTGGAAAAGTGCTTCACTCCAAATTTCTATGTGTTGTGTCCCTCCAGAATCTGTTACAGTCTTTCTTATTTAATTCTCCAGCATTCTTTTTATCCCTTATTTTCACTAGATGAAAAAAATAAATATGTCAGTAGTTCACCCTTTCCTTTTATTCTCTATGGCCCTTTATCAGTCATCTCTGTCTCAGTTCCTTCTCTCTCCTTCAATTTTAACTTAATTTTTCCTCAATCTACCCCAAAGGACAAATTTCAGAGAGTATCCAAGAACTTGGACAGGAAAAAAAATCTTTATTTTCACTAACTTTTAGTTTCATTTGTATTTTAATTGTATTTCAATTGTATTTTAATTTGTGAATTTAAATGCCTTATTCTGAGAAGCAATCCAATCAGTTTCACTAGACTATCAAAGGGGCCCAAGAGACACAGTAAAAAGGATTTGGAACCTCCCATTCAAAACAGAACAGATTAGTTACACAACAGATATTAGTACTTGACCATAGTAAACTAATTTGATGAAATCCAAAAATCTTAAGCACTAAGGGTAAGAATTCAAGATTTGTAGAAAATGCTGGGAAAACTAGTAAGTAGCTTGGAAGAAACTAGGCACAGACTAACACCTCATACCAAGTCAAAATAAATTATTATGACATAAAGGGTGACATTACAAGTAAATTAAAGGAGCATAGGAGAAAATGTATTTGTCATGTTTGCAGATAAGGGAAGAGTTTATGACTAAACAAGATCAAAGAGATTACAGGAAGTGAAATAGATAATTTTAGTTATAAGGAAATTAAAAGGTTATTACACAAACAAAATTAACAGCCAAAATTAGAAGAGAAACAGAACACTTGTGGTGGAGAGAGGATTCTAACAAGTTTCTAATAAAGGCCTCATTTATCAAATATATAGGGCTCTGAGATAAATTAAGAGCTTGTCCCCAGTTGATAAATGGTCAAACAGAGGTAGAGTCAAAATGGTGGAATAAAGGCAGGAACTTGCTCAACTTCTCCCCCAAACTGCTCCAAAATTTCTTTAAATAATGACTTTAAACAAATTTTAGAACATCAGAAAAACCCAAAAAGACAGAGTAGAAATTTTCTAGCCAAAGGCAACTTAGAAGCTCAGCAGAAAATGTGGGAGTCCAGAGTGCAGCCCCAGACTCAACCCCAGCTGCAGTCAATCCCAAAGGACCATGATGAAAAATGCTATACAACTCCAGAGAGGAAATGGATGAACTGTGAATACAGATTGAAACATACTTTTTAAACTTTATTTTATTGCTTTATTGTGTTTTCTTTTGCAACATGACTAATACAGAAATATGTTTTGCATGATTTCAATGTATTGTCATTCATTTTAGTCATATCCAACTCTTTGTGACTCTTTTTATTGAATTTTCTTGGAAAAGGTACTGGAGAAGTTTGTCATTTCCTTCTCCAGCTCCTTTTAACAGAAAGGGACTAAGACAAACAGGTTTAAGTGATTTGTCCGGGATCAGACAGCTAGAAGTATCTGAGGCCAGATTTGAAATCATGAAGATAAGTCTTCCTTTAAAAGCCCAGCACTCAATTCAATCAAAATCAAATTGTTTGACTTCTCAAGATATGTGAAGAGAGGGAATTTGGAACTCAAAATCTTTTATTTATTTATTTATTTGTTTGTTTGTTTATTTGTTTGTTTGTTTGTTTGTTTGTTTATTTATTTATTTATAGTTTTAAAATGCTTACATGTCATTGTAAAATATTTAATGCAATTTTTTTTTAATTTTAAAAGAGCCTATACTCCAAACCAATACATTCAGATCCTTGAGGTTCAAGTGGGAACAAAGTATGGATAAATATTTCCAGAAGATATTTGAATCATTTGAAAAGTCTTATAGCCTACATGCACCAAAATAACATTTTCAATTTGCTTCATAGGGAAGGAAAAGTGTTTAAGTGATTATAGAGGAATAACTCATACAGTCTATACAATTTTCACTTTCATAATTTTAATGCAAAAATTCCTTATTTTCTGATGATGGATAATTTATGTCCCTAGCTTAAAGCTGATTTCTCTTTTAAACCCAGAAGCAAAGAAGATAGTAAATGTGAGATCCTATAGCTAAGCTCTTGCCAGGAGCCTATCCAATTCGCATGATCTAGAGTTCTACCCAATAGTTCTCTGTGGGTGACCATGAGAAAATGCAGGAAAGTGATGAGACTCAATCCCTTTTTCCTCAAGCTAATTTTCACTGCTGTCAAAAGCAGAAAGCAATCATTCTGTAGGATATTTGATGGGGGAAAGTTCTGATTCTCATGATGCCCGTTTTTTAAGCTTAGTAATTTAGGGAACTAAACCAGCAACAGAAGGAGCCTGATTTGTTTGTTTATTTCCCTGGAGATTTTCCACAGGTGACTTTCATTATCTTTGGCTATCATATAAAGCTCTCTAACTTTAAGTAAGTGTGGAAAATGAAAAATAAAAGTTCAATTTAATTAGCAATTTTCCTTTGAACCTTTACAACCTCTGTGACCACTCACTAGAAGAACAACCACCACATAACTCTCTAAAGTGATGGGTCTGCATCAGGATCTCAGGATTTGAGATCTCTTTTTCAGATCTAGGATCTAAATTACAATCATTCTGAAGTAGATGGCACTATGCATTTTGAACAAAGGAAACCGTATTATAAGTAAAGAAACATTTAATGTGCTTTACAAATAACAATTATTATGATCCCTATTTTATAGACAACCAAACTGAAACTCAGTTTAGCGATGTTTCCAAGATCACAAAGGTAGGAGTCCAAAGCTGAACCACAGGTTTTCTGATTCTATTTTATTGCTCTCTCACTAATCTATATATCTCAGTATCATTGTTATAACTCAAATGCAGATCTTCTGACCACAAATTCAGTTCTCCTGAGGCAGCCAAGGATTCCTTAATCCATACCTTTATGCCAAAATATAACTATCTCAAAAAGCAGTACATCATAATAGAGTGGCAACCCTGGAAAGTCCCAGGTTCAAGTTCCAACTCTGGTGACACACATTGTATTGTGAACTGTAGAACATCCTAACTTCTTGGTGTCCCAGGCACCTGTCTAAGACAAACAGGTGACAATCAGCATGGAGAGAGAGAGTTTTCTCAGCAAAAGGAAATCACAAGTATAGATATACATATATGAATATGTATACTGTACAAATTATATATGTAATATTTATAAATACATATATTACAATCTATTTTAAATTATTTAAAAGTAATGTTTATTAATATTTAATTATTGTTTAATTTCTTTTATTAATGTGTTTTATCTATAAATGTATTTTAAAACTCATAAATATGCACATAATTCTATATAGTAGTAGGGGACTTTAGTCATGGGAAAGCACTCATTGCAGAATGTCAATAAATATTATGCTTTCCTCATCACAACCAAGTTGAAAGGACTTAAGACTTAATATGGTCTTCATTATGAAAGGATATATGGCAAATTGGTATGACTGGAATCACTTAAGGAATGTTAGGCACCATTATATTTAAAAGAGGTGTCATTACTACTTTAAAAACTTTGGAAAACTTGGTGGCCTAAAATCAGAAATAGCCTACCTTTTTTCACCAAAAAAAAAAAAAAATATATATATATATATATATATATACATATATATAAAAGACTTCAACTTCTACCAGATTTGAATCTTTTGTAACTCCATATCTTTTGGGATCCTAACCTGAAATTTATTAAATATCTACATACTTTTGCTCTAGAGGGAAAAATAGAATACTTAAAAATAGTCTTGAAAATAGGATTCCTATTCCTGTAAAGAAAATTACTAAGAATACCAAACCTTACAGTTTCCATAGGCATAAGAACATAGAGACTTTTCAACTCCTCTCAGAGGGGAAGAAAAGGAAAAAAAGAAATCCCCAATAATTGTCCCACTCACTAGCAGAACCACCGCCACATGCCATAGAAATGAGATACCTTGATAAATGTGGAAATATGTTTAACATATATTGGAAGGGATGTGGGTAGGGAGAAAAATTTGGAACACAAGGTTTTGCAAAGGTGAATGTTGAAAACTATTTTTTCACTATTTTTTATTTATTTTGAAAATAAAAATCTATTATTAAAAAAAAAAAAAAAAAAGAAATGATGACGCCGCCAAACTGCTTCCTACTGTGCCATCCTTTGACAGAGAAAAAACCAGGAACCAATAATATAGAGGCAGCCTAAGCACAGCTTGGTCCTCTCTCTTCCTTTCAAGGGGCAATTGTAGTTTATTGTCTATTCCTTCCTAGGGAGTCAGCAAACTACATGACTTACTGGAAAGCTTACAAAGAAAAGAAGGAATGCAGATAGATACATACTCAGCTTTATAGGTATGGGGGAGAGAAGGAGCATGAAAAAAAAAAAGAGCTAAATAATTACTTTCAATCAAACTTAGTCATATGCTTAGCTATAAATCTAGAGTTGGAAAGGATTTCACAAGACATTTAGTCCTACCTTCTCATTTTGCACTCTAGGAAATTGAGGCCCAGGGAGGTTAAGTAATTTGCTGAAAGTCACCCAGAATCAGAGGGAAGTTTCAACCCAGCTTCTCTGATCCCAAAAGCATCACTTGTTTCACTCTATCATGTACCTTCCTACTGGGATGAAAAGTTGTTTCGGCTCTACTTTATTCACCAGAGAGTGATGCAATGCTCTCTCTTTCTTAAACGGTCTGCTAGAGAAAGTAGTCAGTTTGGAAGAAGTATATGATCCCCATTAAGTCACTCCCTTTGGTCAAAGTCCAAATGATTTTTAAGGGAATATATCTTTGAATCTAGAGTCTCTTATTCAATTTAACAAAAGAAAGTTGACTTACTTGGAAACACTTCTTACATACAGGTACTACATGGAGGGCAGAACTGATTCTTCTATCACTCTCATCTCAATGAAAATAATGAGAATGTGTCAGCTCAACATTAGAAAGTATAAGAGGATCTAAAAATGCCCCCAAAGCACAATCCAAGTAAAAATATAGAATTGTCATTGCTGGTTAATTCAAAAGGGGATATTTACAGTTATCAGAGACCTGGAAGGCTACATTCACAGCACTTCCATAACTACCTCTGTCTAAGTACACTCAGCTTCTAAGAGTTAACTATTTGTTCAATGCACCCTAATAAATCTTCCAATACAGCTTCAAATTAGTAATCGTAAAAAACAGTTCTATGCCTCTTACTTCCTTGCTCAAAAATTTTTAGTGATTTCCTCTTGCCTTTAGGATAATTGCAATCTAAAGAATATCACAACCTGGCATTCAGAGCCCTCTATTATCTGGGATTCTGAGTACTTTTTCTGATTTATTTTATATTACTACTATTCACAGATTCTATATTCCATCCAAACTGGCCAACTATCTGAACCAAAATGTGACATTAAATCTCTTGCCACCAAATCTTTGCATAAGCATGCCTTTTTCATGCCAGGAGTAAATAAATAGATGCATGCATGAATAAATTAATGAATTTTAAAAAAAATTATTAAGTGGTACCAGGAACTTTGCTAACTGAAAAGGATACAAATATAAGTAACTAAGTTTAAGGATTTTTCATTTTAATGAGAGAAGTTGTTAGAAAAAGGAGAGTCCCAAAATAGGGAGATAAATAATATAAACTGGGACATGATTTAGATGGCCTAAAAGATATGGCCACAATCCAGGCAAGATAAGGTTTAAAAAAGGAGAGGAAAGACAGAAAGAAGGATGAAGAGGGCCAGAAAGCAGAAAACATGGTTTGGAAATTATTAGAATCCTCTCTCCTTACCTAGCTTCCTTCATTATTCAACTCAGGCTCCTCCATGAAGTCTTTCCTTGTTTTTATTGCCATCTCCCTCCTCAGATTATTTTATATTTAACTGTCTATGACTATGTTATATCTTCCAAGTACAAACTATAAGTATTTATTAAATGCCTACTAAGAGACAGGTGCTATACTAAGTACTAGGGAAATAATACAAATGCAAATTCCTAGAGGTTGGGATTTTATTTATTTTTATATTCTCTTGTCTGGCACAATATAGTAAATATTTAATAAATGATGACTGAATTAAATTGGATACTTCCTGATATTTTCATAGCACTTGAAGTTACTCAAAACAATGTTGTTAATGCATTTTTATGATAAGGAATTTGAGGTTTTTAGAGGACTTAGTGTCATGTGGCCAGTCAGATCAACACCTGATTCATAACTCAAAAATCAGTGTTTGCCTCACTACTTAAGACTACCTCAGAATAGTAATCATTCATCTTGATTTCTCATATGGATCAATCCTACATGAGGAATAATGTAGAGGCAAAGAAGTAAGAGCAAGAGCCATAACATCTCCTATCAGCACCCTAATTTTTCTCTCTCTATGGAAGAAATACTGATCCAGCAGTCCTTGAATCTCAATTTTTTCAATTAACAAATGGGTAACAGAACCAAAAAAAAAACATATATGTAACTAATAGTATAGAGTAAAATATCACTAAAAAATAATTTGAAGCATGAATAATTGCAAAAAGCAATTAAAATCCAGAACAAGTTATTAAACACAGAGTCTGACCTGGAAGGATCTGTAGGGAGTGTGGGAAGTATAGACCCATTTTACAGAGGAGAACTTTAAGTCTGGAAGAGACTTGTAAAGCACAGCTTAGTAAGGAAGTATTTCAACAAAAGTCCTCTAGACTGAGAGTCTAACATTATATCCATTCTGCCCATTAGGCAACACTGCCTCCTCCCTCAAAGGCACAGAGGTAGGAGACCATTAAGACTATTAGATCCAGTATTACTTATTTTATCACATATTTTGCTTATTTTTTTCTTTGTTGCAATAAAGTTTCTATTTAGAAGGGTGGGACAGAGCTTATGTAAAGACAAAAGGCTTCAGTATTTTTTAATAACAGAAAACAATGGATATCTTAAGTTTCCATTAAGTATCCAGAGTTAAAGTTTGTCACTATACATGACTACAATGATTTGAAACACCAAAAATCTTTATTTCTGAACTAATTATGGTTGGAAAAGGTAAAAATGACAACTATCACATATTTTTATCAATTTCTTTACTTTCAGAGATCCAAATATAGAATATTAGTTGTGATGTTTCTGATTGTACGTAGATTAATGTTACACCATCTATATTCCTTTGAGTTTAATACATCATGATTTGAACTTTTCTCATTTTGATGTCACTTTCATATTTCCTGAAGCTAGATGTTAAAAGTACCAGCTATCAAATGATAAATTATAAATGCTTATATATAATTTTTACTGTAAGTTATTTTCTAATGGCAGCTGGACATTTAAAAAATAAAATTCAAACTCCTTGAAAGTCTGTATCTTTGTTTCTATTTACAACTCAGATTAAAGTAAATCTTTATTGGCATTTGTGATAACCTTTTTGTAGTGGCTAGATACTGGAAACTGAATGGATGACCATCAATTGGAGAATAGCTGAATAAATTATATTGGAAATTTTATATATACTGGAATATTATTGTTCTGTAAAAAATGGCTAACAGGATGATTTCAGAGAGGCCTGGAAAGACTTACATGAACTGATGCTGAGTGAAATGAGCAGGACCAGGAGATCATCATACACGGCAACAACAAGACTATATGATAATCAGTTCTGATGGACGTGGCTCTCTTCAACAATGAGATGATTCAAACCAGTTCCAATTGTTCAGTGTTGAAGAGAGTCATCTCTACCCAGAGAGAGGACTGTGGGAACTGAGTGTGGACCACAACATAGCATTCTCACTCTCTCTGGTGTTATTTGCTTGTATTTTGTTTTCTTTTGCAGTTTTTTTCGTCTTTCTTGATCTGATTTTTCTTGTGCAGCAAGATAACTGTATAAATATGTATACATATATTGGATTTACCATATATTTAATATATTGGATTACCTGCCATTTAGGGGAGGGGTTGTGGGAAAGGAGGGGGAAATTTGGAACAGAAAGTTTTGCAAGAGTCAGTGTTGAAACATTACCCATGCATATGTTTTGTAAATAAAAAAGCTTTAATTAAAAAAAAAAAAAAAAAAGAAATCACATTTGGTTGGACCACTTGAACACCAGTGTCTTAAAAGCAAATTGGATTCAAAATAGATAGAATATCAAATTTCTCAAATCAAAGAAACATAAAAACTGGCCCAACCAAAAATTTTTCATCCCTGGTACAAAATCTATGACACTTAGCTTAACCTGGATTTAAAATGTTAAATTTATTTTTTTTAACTTGTGAGATTTTCTCAGTACAAAATTAGTCCAGTGAACAGATATGATACTACAACTGGATGGAGCATAATCTAAAGATTCTGTTTCTTTTCTATCTAAGATGATAAGCTATATCTAGAAAACATGAAGAAAGCTAATCTTTATAAGAATTTATTAATCTGAATCTGATGAAGTATATTCTGGGTACAGATTATATTACTCAAGACTATTGTTTAGGCTCAAATAGAAGGCTTAGTCCATAAAGGTTTGACCATGCACTACACTTTTAATAACAGACCATGATCCAAAATAAATGATGTAGAATTGAGTTTGGGCTATTAGCTCAATAATTTCAGACTGACAGTAATTAACTAAGAAGGAGGCATTCTAATTAAAAGCCTGCCATGATGTCTATATTATTTTACACAGCTGCAGATGATAGCATTACCCTTTTCTGAATTTTTGTATAATTTATTGGCTCTTAAATAAAAGGAGGTACCAGTCATAAAAGATACTGACTGTTCAATTCCTTGATAAATTTCAGGATAGTGAAGGCCTTGGTTTTAAATTAACTGTCAAACTTGAGCCATCTCATTCACAGTGTTCCCTCCTGGGTTAGCAGTAGGACAAATCTGTTACAAGAGGATGTTCTATTATAAGTGCTTGACATAGCATGTTCTATTATAAGTGCACTTTTATCTAAAAAGAAGTGAATTGTGGATACTCAGTTTACCAGGTTAATCTTCACAACATTAAGCCATTCAAAAAGTTCTAATTTTGGGGGGGAGGGGTGGAAAAGGGCTCCAGACCTTTCATTTATTCAGTAGTCATTTTTAAACACCTACTTTGTGCCAGATAACAAATAAGACACTGAAGACAAAAGTGAAAGAATTACTTCCTTCAAGGAGTTTATGTTCTATTATTTAAAAATGTATAAGAATTAATTCTGATGGACGTGGCCATTTTCAACAATGAGATGAACCAAATCAGTTCCAATAGATCAATAATGAACTGAACCAGCTACAACCAGCAAAAGAACTCTAGCAGATGATTATGAACCACTACACAGAATTCCCAATTCCTCTATTTTCATCTGCCTGCTTTTTTTATTTCCTTCACAGGTTAATTGTACACTATTTCAAAGTCCGATTCTTTTTGTACAGCAAAATAACTGTTTGGACATGTATACATATATTGTATTTAATTTATACTTTTACATATTTAACATGTATTGGTCAACCTGCCATCTGGGGGGGAGGGAGGGGAAAAATTGGAAAAGAAGATTTGGCAATCGTCAATGTTGTAAAATTACTCATGCACATATCTGGCAAATAAAAACTATTGAAATAAAAAAGAAGGTAAAAAATGTATAAGAAGATAATTCATTATAGAGCACACTTGAAGAGATGAAGGAAGCTCCTAATATGGACATTCATTCTATCTATGCAGAAAATTCTCTTTCTGCTGATGCAAAAATCAGTAACTCATCTGGAATGTATATTGTTAGAGAACTGTCTGGGGTGCATACATCAAAGACAATATTTGGACCCAAGTCTTTCTGGCTCAAAGATTCTTGAAATAAATACTACTTGGGGGAAACAAATACCACTTGGAGGGGTGGGAAGGGACTAAAAGTGACCATTGGGAAGAGAGGGGAAGAGTATGGCAAAATATGGCCAAAAAAAATCTTATGTAAAAAAGAGGCCCACCTTGAATGGATAGTTTACTGTTGAAAGAAAAGAAGAAAGAAAAAAAGCTAATTTAGTTAAGCATGAAAGAGTCCTAAGAAAAGGGGGGGAAAAAAAGTAAAAAGAAAAAAAAAAGCTCTTCTTCCTTTAAAGATCTGTATAGATCTTGTAATCGTATGTGTGCATGCATGATGAATCCATGTTTTTGATAACTCACTTGAGGACTAGCTGCTGCTAAGTGGTCAAACCAAATCAGCAGAGATTTAGTCAGATGATCTTTCCCTCACAACTTGCTGTCCATCTTTGTATTCATGTTCATGTTGTCAGATTCTGGGAGAAAAGGAGAGAAGAGTAATGAGCTCCCCCCCCAAAAAAACAGAAAAAGGTAATATTTTTCTTTTTATACATCTTTCAAAAACCTTTTTTTTTTTGCTTTGCTCAAGCCTATTATCTAAGCACTGAATTCAGATAAGATTGTGTTGATCTCATTGCTCTAAGAAAGGTGAATCTGTTTTTCAAGTGCTGATCGACAATATTGAATACTCTTACTTAATTAACCTCTTCGCTGGAAAAAAATGGATCTTTGTTTACTCTAGGCCAATAAAAATAAAAAGAGAAGATATTTTAAACTAAAATGATTATTTAGTTATCTCTTTATTCTAGGAAACCAACAAATATGAAGAGACAAATCAACTTTGTTTTCATTTAGGCCTTTGCAACAATCTGAGAGGTGAAGTAGTTCACTCTTAGCAATAATATGAAAGGCAAAGAAATCTGAACAGTGGGGCAAGAAGAGAATTTTGCATAGTTTTCTTGCTTTTCTTGAATCATATATCCAGAGTACATATTTAATATTTAATTTTAATTCTAAAAATAAGGATTGCATATGCAGACAACATATTTCAAAGATTTTCTTTAATCATCTGGCCTTTTGTTAATGCTCCATTCTATTATGCAGAATTACTTATTTATCATATATGTTAGATTATGCTTCATTTTCCTTTTTAATACATTATAATCCATTGCTAGTGTTTCAACACTTTTGTTCTATAGCAGTCATTCTGGCAAGATAGACTAACTGACTTTCCTGGGAAAGCCTAAGGTGCTAAAGATAAGAGTAGTAGTTCTTCTCTGTTCAGAAATAAGGGAGATAAAATATAGCATGTACGTGAAAAGGTTTTGGGGGCCAGAGTTGAAGGACTAAAGAAGATAATTTATAACTTTGTACTTGATGAAACTCCCTCAACCAATTAAAAAACACTATTTAGTACCTGAGCCTGAACAACTATATGGAATAAATTTGCTTTAGAATCAGAAAGAATGAATTTTGATCATTGGAATAGAATAACTCTTAGAAGCCAAATTAGAAGCACATTTTCATGGCATCAATATACACTTTCCTTAGAGGGTTGGATCACTCCTCACTTCATCTTTTCCTACCCTACAAGGAAAGTGCAATTTGCTGCATAGCCCATAAGCAATTGCCTTCATTGATAAAGGAAGATCAAATAAAATAAGGCAATGGTCAGAAACAAAACAGATTTTAAAGAAGAGACAGGATTAAATGAAGAAAAAAGGAGGAAAAGAAGAAAATAAGATGGAAATCCACAGTTAGTAATTATAACTGTGGATATGAATAGAATGAACTCATTCATAAAACAAAAGTAGATACCAAAATGGATTAGATATCAGACACCAATAATATATTATATATAAGAAATACACTTGAAACAGAGAAACACGGAGAATTAAAATAAAGTGGGTAGAACAGAATATATTATGCTTCAGCTGAAGCAAAAATGGTAGAGATAGTAAGCATCTCAAAAAGCGCAAATAATATTATATATCAATACTAAATATATGTAGCTATTCATAGGTGTACATATATATGTATGTGTGTGTACATACCCAATGATATAGTATCAAAATTATTAAAGGAAACCTTAAGGGAGCTACAGGAAGAAATAAAAGGTAAAACTATAATGATGGGAAACCTTAATTGTCCCATCTCAGAGCTAGATGATATGACCATAAAATAATTAAGAAAACAGTCAAAAAGAAGAATGGAATCTTAGAAAATTCTATATGATACCTCTCTGGAAAAAAACTAACTGGGAATAGAAAGGAGTATACCTTATACATGGTATCTTCATAAAGACTGAACACACATTAAAAACTTCACAACCAAATACAGAAAAGCTAAAATATTAAATGCAACCTTTCCAGACAAAAATACAATACAAATTGTACTTAACAAATGGCCATGGAAGCCTAAAAAGCTAATAATTGGAAACTAAATAATTTAATTCTAAAAATGAGTGTCAAAGAACAAATCATAGAAACAATAATTTCACTAAAGAGAATAAAAACAATAAGACAACATTCAAAAATTTATGGGAGACAGTCAAGGCAGTACTTGAAAGAAATTTATATCTTTTGATCATCATAAAAAGAAAAAAAAAAGAATAGATCAATTAATTGCAGCTGCAGTTAACTGCAATTAATCAACTAAAAAATGGAAAAAGAACAAATTTAAAATGCCCAAGTAAACTACTGAAAATAAAAAATGAAACTAATACAATTAAAAGTAAAATGCATTGAACAATTACTAAAATTATTAGGAACTAGTTTTATGAAAATAATTGATAATAGATAAAAAGATAATTATATAATTCGATTTTTTTAAAAAGGAGACAAAATTGTTAGTATCAAAAATGAATAACCAATTAAGATGAAATAAAAATAACTATTAAGATTTATTTGGTCCAATTATATGCCAGTAAAACTGACAATCTAAGTGAAATGGATGAATATAAATTGCCCAGGTTAACAGAAAAGGAAATAGAATATTTAAATCTCTCTCTTTTAGCCAAAGAAATTGAACCAACCATCAATAAGCTCCCTAAGAAAAAATCTCCAGGACCAGATGGATTCACAAGTGAAGTCTACCAAACATTTAAAGAACAATTAATATTATATAAACATTTTGGAAAAATAAGTGGAGGAGTTCTATCAAATCTCTTTTATGACAGGACTATGGTGCTGATACCTAAACCAGGGAGAGCAAAAATAGAGAAAGAAGACTATAAACAAATTTCCTTAATGAATATGGATGCAACATTTTAAAATAAAAAAACCAACAAGAAGATCACAACAATATCACGAAGTTTTTGTAAACTATGATCAGGTGAGATTTATACCAGGAATACAAGACTGGTTTAATATTAAGAAAACAATCAAAATAATTGACCATATCAGTAACAAAACCAACAGAAATTATACGATTATATATAACAACAACAAAATACAAGCATTCCTATTAAAATACAAGAATCAATGGAACTTTCTTAAAATGATAAGTAGTATCTAAGAGGAAGCAGTATCTATAATTCGTATAAACTTGGAGTCTTTCCAATATGATCAAAAATTGAACATGAACATTCATCAATATTACTCACTATTATATTAGAAATTTAGGGGGCAGCTAGGTTGCTCAGTGGATAGAGCACCAGCCTTTAATTCAGGAGGACCCAAGTTCAAATCTGGTCTCAGACACTTAACATTTCCTAGCTGTGTGACCCTGGGCAAGTCACTTAACCCCAGCCTCAAAAAAAAAAAAAAAGAAAAGAAAGAAAGAAAGAAAGAAAAAGAAATTTAGGTAGATGATGAGTGGATAGAGCATAAGCCTTGGAGTCAGGAGGACCTGAGTTCAAATCCATTCTCAGACAGCTAGGCAAAGTTACTTACCTCCAATTGCCTTACAAAAGTCATAATTTTGTTCATAGATTCCCTGTGTTTGTCTTGGCAGGTAGGCTCAAGTATTTTATATTGTCCAACAGCAAGAAATAGAAAGAGAAATTCCATTTAAAATAATTGCAGACAATATAAAATACTTGAGCCTACCTGCCAAGACAAACACAGGGATTTTATGAACAAAATTATGAAATACTTTTCACACAAATAAAAATCTTAACATTTGAGGAAGTATTAACTGCTCATAAGTATGTTGGGCCAATATAATAAAAATGACAATTCTAAGTTAATTTACTTATCCAATATATACCATCCTAGATAGATGGATAAATGTAGATATAGATATAAGTATTTCATAAAGTTTGGAAAATAGTAACAAAATTCATCTAGAAGAACAAAATGTCAAGAATATCAAGAGAATCAATTAAAAAAATAAGAAAGATAGTCCAGTGAATTTCAAGCTATCACAAACCAGCAGTCATCAAAATAACCAGGTATTAACTAAGAAATAAAGTGGTGGATGACAGAAATAGGTTATGTACACAATTTATATTAGTAAATGATCAAAGTAACCTCGTATTTGATGATACCAAAGATACAAGATTTTGGAGTAGAAACTCAACATATGACAAAAGCTGCTGGAAAAATTGGAAAGTAGTTTGAAAGGCATAGACCAACATCTCACACTGTATACCAAGATAAAGTCAAAATGGATAAGTGATTTAGGTAGAAAAGGTAACATCAGGAGTAAATTAAAAGAACATGGAAAATAAATGTATCTGTTATTTCTATGGATTTATGGGTTTATGGCCAAACAAAATATAGGGGAGATTACAGGAAGTAAAATTGATTTTACTAAACAAAATGAAAAAATTTTTGTACAAATAAAACTAATATAACCAAAATTTTTAAAAGAAACAGGCAAATGGGTGGAAGGGGAATGAGAATTTGCAGCGTTGTTCTGATAAAGATCTCATTTCTCAAATATATAGGGAACTGAGCCAAATTTATAAAAATACAAGCCATTCCCCAATTGACAAATAGTCAAAAAAAATGAACAGGCAGTTTTCAGACAAATTAATCGAAGCATCAATAGTAAGAAGATAAAAATGCTCTAAATACTACTGATTAAAGAAAAGCAAATTTAAAAAAAACTGAGAAAATACTTCACACTATCAGACTGGTTAACATGACAGCACTGTGACTAGCCCAAACCATCCTGGACAACAATTTGGAACAATGCACAAAGGGCTATAAAAATGGACATACCATTTGATCCAGCAATATCACAACTAAGTCTGTATTTCCAGAAATCAAAGAAAAGGGAAAAGGACCTATTTGTACAAAACTATGTATATAATCAAAATCAAATTGCTTGCCTTTTCCAGGAGAGGAGAGAGGCAGGAGGAAGAGAGAGTTAATTTAGAATTTAAAAAAATTTAAATGATTGTTAAAAATTTTACATGTAATTAGGAAATATTTAATGAAATAAAAATAATAAAACAAAACAAAATAGTAGTTTCTGTTAAGCTAAACCCAGTGACGGTAGGAAGTTAATTCACAAACCCAGCTTCTGGAACATATCCAACTCACTATTTAACAAAAATTATTGGGAAAACCAGAAATCAGTATGATGAAAACTAGGCATTGACCCACATCTAACACCTATGCCAAGATAAGGTTGAAATGGGTTCATGATTTAGACATAAACATTTAGCATTTAGAAGAACAAAGAATAGTCTTCCTTTCAAATCTGTGGTGAAGGAAGGAATTTGTGACCAAAGAACTATTGCATGTTATGGAATGTAAAATGGATAATTTTGACTATATTAAATTAAAAAGGTCATGTACAAGCAAACCAATGCAGACAAGATTGGAAAGGAAGAAATAAACTGGGAGAATTTTTTTTTACCTCCAAGGATTCTGATAAAGGCCTCATTTCTAAAATATAGAGAGAATTGATTCAAATTTATAAGGATACAAGCCATTCTTCAATTGATAAATGGTCAAAGTATATTAACAGACAATTTTCTGATGAAGAAATTGAAATCATTTCTAGTCATAATAAAGGTTCTGTAAATCACCATTGATCAGAGAAACTCTGAGGTACCGCCATACACCTCCCAAATTCGCTAAGATGATAGGAAAAGATAATGATGAATGTTGAAGGGGATGTGGGAAAACTGGGACACTAATACATTGTTAGTGGAATTGTGAACAAATCCAACCATTCTAGAGAGCAATATGGAACTGTGCCCAAAGGGCTATCAAACTGTGCATATCCTTTGATCCAGCAGTATTTCTATTGGGCCTGTAATCCAAAGAAATCATAAAAAAAGGGAAAAGGACCCACATGTGCAAAAATGTTTCTAGAAGCCCTTTTTGCAGTAGCAAGGAACTGGAAAATGAGTTGCATTATCAATTGGAGAATAGCTGAATCAGTTATAGTATATGAATGTTATGGAATATTATTGTTCTATAAGAAACAATTAGCAGTATGATTTTAGAAAGACCCAGAGAAACTTACATGAATTGATGTTAAGTGAAGTGAGAAGAACAAAGAAAACATTATACACAGCAACAGCAAAATTACATGATGAGCAATTCTGATGGACATGGCTCTTTGCAACAGTGAGGTGATTCAGGTCAGTTCCAATGGTCTTGTAATGGAGAAAGACATTTGTACCCAGAGAGAGGATTGTGGGAACTGAATGTGGATCACAACATGGCATTTTCCCTCTTTTTGTTGTTGTTTGCTAGCATTTTGTTTTCTCTCTCATTTTTTTTCCTTTTTGATCTGATTTTCTTGTGCAGCATAATGAATGGGGAAATAGGTATAGACAAACTGCAGATGTTTAACATATATTGGATTACTTGCTGTCTAAGGGAGGGAGTGAGAGGGAGGGAGAAAAAATTTGGAAAAAAAGATTTTACAGAGGTGAATGTTGAAAACTATATATATATATTTTTTGAAAATTTAAAGCTTAAAATGAATAAATAGGAAAAAGGTATAACTTCCTTACATTTAAAACTGTCAAAATAAATCCCAGCAAAATTACTAGTACTTAAAAAGCTCTATTCTTCATTAGGCATCCTGGCTTGATCTGACTATAAGGCCTATGGTTAGAGCTGAAGATCAATGCTGTTATGTTTTTACTGTCAGTTGCTAAAGATTTTGCCACCTCACAGGGAGCAGGAGGAAAAGCTAATCTGAGATCAGATGGTCCTTACCAGCTTTTGCCTTGCAATAGCTTCTGGTTTTTGTTTTTAAAGATAAGCTTCCCCAAAGAGAGGCTTACAGCGTCTTCTGAATACTTACCAGCTTAAACAGTGCCCATGGCTTATGCTTCGGGTGTGTGATTATGTTTTAAAAAAAATAGCAAGGCTGAAATTGAGGTAAGCCTAGAGACCTAAGGGAAGGGAAATGACAGTAGCATCGATTCTGTATAGTCTCAAATGATAAGCAAATTGACTAAGTTCTATTATATTTCTGAGCAAAAGAAAGGGAAAAAAATCCTACTTTAGCAAGCAAAACTTGGATGTAGCCTATCTGTGTCTTCTTATACCCATGTCAATCCTAGTTAATTTATTGCAGACTTGAATAATCTTGTTCTCGTTAGGTTAGGTTCCACACTGTATACTCTTTCCCTTGTAAAATGCAAAACTCTGTTTCTATGTATGTCAGTATTGCCAACAGCCTGACCAGAAAGAGTCAATTGGGATTCTGATGCCAAAGCTATTTACATGGACTAATATCCCAGGCCGCACAACCAACAAAGGCAGCTGGAGTTCAGTTTGTATTTCCCTGCCAGGCAAAACAGCAAATGTGTTTTTCTTCTTCTGAGGAAAGATAGCAAGGCCATCCCTGGAGATGAATGGAGTCCCAAAGATGCTGCTTTTTTTTCTCACTGGCTCTCATTGGCTTTTCCTAGCTGAGCAGATGTTCTGCACCTAACTCTAGAGAGGAAATAAGAGTTTGATATTCTAGCTAAACCTGATCCTACTAAACTAAGACATTTGAGAGGGGAGAGTTTTAAATGTTTGAATCAAATTTAGGATGTTTTTATCCTCATAGAATCATTGATTTAAAGTTGGATAGGACAATTCATTTAAGTCTTCCCTATTTAACAAATGAGGGAACTGAGATCAGCTAGATTAAGTGATTTGCTCCATATCACATAGATTATAAGCATGAGGAATAATTATGTCTATTAATCCTGCGTGAGGTGAGGGAGTGAGGGAGAGGGGAATAATAGAAAAGGGATCAGACCTGTAATTTCATCATGGAGAGAGTGCTTCCTCCACTCCTGAAACAATACATAACACCTCAAATTTTTGTGGAATGAGTTGTCTAGCAGTACCAAAAACTTTAAGAAGTGCACATAGTCTTATAGCATACAGAGGAAAGAATTTAAATGCAAGTATTCCCTATTCCTGAAGCTAGCTTTCTATGCAGTATTCCAGCTTCCTCATTTTTCTCTGACTTATATTTATTATTTACTTATTATTCAGAATTTAAATTTGCAAATGATCATTTATTGTTTTTTGTTTTGTTTTGTTTTTCTTTTTCTTAATGTTCAACAATTATATATTGAATACCTACTCTGCCTCAACACTATTCTGTGTGTTATGGAAGATACACCAACAACCAAAGGATTCAAATATTTATGTAGCATACAGCTTGGAAAACTAGCACTAGATAGAAAAGTCCCTGGCCTCTAAGACTATTTAAGATAGGAAAAAGAAATGATTTGGAAAACCTATTTCCACATAAACTAATATAGAAATGTAATCAAATCAGATAGCGTTTACCTAATAAATAGGATACTAGATTTGGAGTTAGAGAATCAAGTTCAAATCTTGACACTAATTACCTATGGGCCTAGATCTCAAGGAAAGCACTATACTACAGCAGAAAGGGCACTGAATTTTATTTCCAGTAATTAAGTTCGAAACTCAAATCTACTTGATACCTCTGTGAGACAAGTTCATTAACTTCTTTGAGTCTAATTTCTTCATCTGTAAAATAAGATCTAGATCAAAGATTCTAAAGCTGTAAGTCACAACTCTATATGGGGTCACATAAGTGAATGTGGGGATTACAAAATTATGATTTATTATCAGTAAATTATTTGTAAACCTATTTTATATACCTATATACCCAGGATCATGTAAAAATTCCTCAGATGAAAAGGGGTCACAAGGAGAAAAATGTTTAAGAATCCATGATCCAGATGACTTCTCAGATCCTATCATGATAAATTTGTGTTCCTATGAACATCTGGATATGAGGCAACAATAAAGGCTCATGTGGAATTTCCAATATTTAACATTCTCCTCACCACCATTGTAATCAACTGCCTGAATTTATGGGCCATGTATCTGCAGCTGTATCAGATGACATTCATTAAAACATAGATCCTTTCTGTCAAGCATAATTACTTTCCAAGTAGCCTCTATAATACCTGGGAAACAGACAATGAGAGAAAAAGAGGCCCCATGATGCCCAATGTGGACATCTCTTAGAGCAGCAGGTAAAGAAGAAGCTATTTGAAAGATCAAGTCTAAGACCATGCAAATTACATTTTTAACATTGACTCCCACAGTTTATCTTCAAATGTAGGAAAAAAACATATTGTTTAAATATTTCTAAGAAATATATATATGATTATTTGATTTTTGTGCATACATACACACATCCCCCAAACAAAAACAAGATTACCAAAAAAAAAAGTAACCAACTAGAAAAGGAGACATAGAGTCTCAAAGATGAAAATAACAGTTTGAAAATTAGAACTGGACAAGAAGAAGCCTGGGAAACTATGAGAGAACTAATAACCAACAGATTATAAAGGATGAAAAACTAGGCAGAATGTGAAACATAAGAAAAACAACACATCTGGAGAACATATCAAGAAAAGAAAATATAACAATGATTAAATTTGCCTGAAAGTTGTGACCAAAAAAATGACCTTGACACAATAATGCAAGAAATATTTCAAGAAAATTGTCTTGGAGTGATAGAACATGAGGGGAAAATAGAAATAGAAAAAAAGAATTACCAATCACCATAGCACATAGCAATATTATTGACAAATTTTGAAACTACCAGATCAAGGAGAAAATTTTGCAAGAAACAAGAAAAAAAACTTTTCAAATATATTGGAGCTACAATTAGAATTGCACAGGATGTATTAGTAGACACAATAAAAGACCATAGGTCCTAGAATCATACCTACCAACAATCAAAAGAACTAGGCCTGTAACCAAAAATATCATATCCAGCAAAATTATCCATACCATTGAATGAGAAAAAAATGGACATTCAATGAATTTACATATTTTCAGGACCTTCTATCAACCAAACCTGAACTCAATTTAAAATTTAACATATATGAGCCAATATCAAAGATCAATTTCAAGGAACTTAACATGGACGAATTGTTTATGTTTTCTTCACATGGAAATTGTATGTCAAATCGTTAAGACTGACATCAGCAATGAGGTAGCTCAAAAGAAAGACTGGGGCAGAGTTAAGGTAAAAATAGTAATTATGTTGTACAAATGAGGTACAGAGGAAGAATAGACAGAGGCATTTAAAGGAGGGAGGAGGGCTTGTATTTCTGAAAACCTATTCACATCAGCAATAGATCAATAAATAACATTACATATATATCAAGAAGGGTATAGCATCCTCCAAAATCTATAAAGAAATAAGGGGGGAAGGATGGGAGGACAGGGAAATAATGAAAGGGGAAAGAAAACAAGGGAGGGAAGGTTAAGTAATAACAAGGCAAGTTAAAGAGCTGAATCTTCAGATCTGGAAGTTACATTTAAGAAAGTATACTGATAAATGATAGAGAAAGCGAGCCAGAATGGTGAATGACCTCAATTTCATGGTATGTTAAGGTCTTTTAAAGGAATCAGAAATGGTTAGTTCAGAGAAAAGAAAATTTACAGGAGAAACTTAGAAGTATTTAATAATCTGAAAGGCTATACTGTGGGAGAAAGATTAACTTTTCTTCTTGACCTGAGAATGAAGATTCAGAAGCAATACATGAACATTAGGAAGTGGCAAATTTAGATGATGCCGGGAAAAACTACCCAGCAATCACAGAAATCCAAAGGTGTAGTGGATTGATTTAAAAGATAGTGTGCTTCTTTTACATGAAAAATCTTAATTAAGCAAACCTGGATAATGGATTACTGACCATGCAGTAGAGCATGTCCTTCTTCAGGAATGTGTTCAATTGGTTGGTTGCTGAGATCCCTTCCAACTCTGATATTTGGTAATTTTCAGTTTTTTCTTTTGTATTTTCAGCATGTAGCACAGGATCTTGCAAATACTACACACTTACTAAATATTAGTAAAATTGAGTCAAAAGTAGAGTTAATATTCTTCCAGTTTCAAAGGTTATCAGAAAAGAAATGCTTCTAAATTGCTTTGTAAATTTCAAAGCAATCTAGAAAGCAAATACTATTATACAAGTTTTTTTTGACACTTGAATCTTCCTTTGTTTCCCACTTTATAAGACTTCTGTTCATTTTGCAAAACAGAAGATAGAACAAATCACTTTCTCTATCATTTATCAGTATACTTTCTTAAATGTAACTTCCACATCTGAAGATAGTGATACAGCATACACATGTATGCTGATCAGGACAGATTGCAATAGAACATTGCTTCTCTACTCCTGACATATATGTCTCTCCATGCATTCCAAGATTGCATTAGGATTTTTCATAACCATATTACACTGTTGGCTTATATGTCTCCCTGTGTTATATCATATGAAAATCTGGTAAACATTTTATCAATGCCTTTATCTAAATCTGATAAAAACGTTAGGTAACATCAGACCAAAATATAGATCCTTGGGACATTTTCCTAGTAGCTAACTTTAAATTTTATATTAAACTATCAATGCCTACTCTATAAATGTGGCTATCAAGCCATATTAAATCCACCTAATTTTACTATCACCTAGCCCAAATCTTTTCATCTTCCATCACACTAAAATGAAATTTGGTCAAATGATTCTCTAAAAATTAAGATAAATAATATCTCGCATTCCTGATCCACCAGTCTAGTATCAAAGGAGATTAAGTTAGAGAGAGCAGTTTTAATGAAATTACATTCTCTTTGTCATCATCACTTCCTTTTTATTATTGTTCAGTCATTTCAGTTGTATCCAACTCTTCATGACTCTACTTGGGGTTTTCTGGAAAAGATACTGAAGTGGTTTGCAATTCCTCCTCCAGATCATTTCACAGATGAGAAAACTAGGGCAAACAGTAAAGTTAAATGACTTGCCAAGGATTACACAGCTGATAGGTATCTTCCTAATCCGAAACCTAGAACTGAATTCACTATGATACTTAGCTGTTCATCTTTTTAGTTTTTTTAGATATTCATCCCTTTTGTAACTTTCTAGAAATGTGTAAGAAATTAAAATTAAGTTCACTGGTCTCTAAATGGTAGTCTTCATTGAGAGAGAGAGACAGAGAGAGAGACAGAGACAGAGAGAGAGAGAGAGAGAGAGAGAGAGACAGAGAGAGAGAGAGACAGAGAGACAGAGAGACAGAGAGAGACAGAGAGACAGAGAGAGAGAGACTGAGAGAGACAGAGAGAGACATAAAGAGAGACAGAGACAGAGAGAGACAGACAGAGAGAGACAGACAGAGACAGAGAGAGGGGGGAAAGAGAGAGAGAGAGAGACAGAGAGAGAGAGAGAGAGAGAGAGAGAGAGAGAGAGAGAGAGAGAGAGAGAGAGAGAGAGACAGAGACAGAGACAGAGACAGAGACAGAGACAGACAGAGACAGACAGAGAGAGGAGAGAGGGGGGGAGAGAGAGACAGAGAGAGACAGAGAGAGAGAGAGAGAGAGAGAGAGAGAGAAAGAAAGAGAGACAGAGAGACAGAGAGACAAGACAGAGACAGAGAGAGAGAAAGAGAGAGAGACAGAGAGAGAGAGAGAGAGAGAGAGAGAGAGAGAGAGAGAGAGAGAGAGAGAGAGAGAGAGAGAGAGAGAGAGAGAGAGAGAGAGAGAGAGAGAGAGAGAGAAAGGAGGAAGGGAGGGGATATTTGCCTTTCTCTAATCCTGAGATACTTCTCCCATCATTTTCAGTTGCTTGACTATTTCATTCAGTAGCTCTTTTGATACTTGAACATGTGGTTTATCTAGAGTATTTTGAATTCATTCAGGGCAACTAGCAGTTACTTTCTCACTATCTCCCTTTTTTTTCTTACTATTTCCCTTGTCTTTAGCATTAAGATGCCTATGTTCTTTTTCAATTCAAATATCATTCTCCTTAGCAGGGGCAAAATAAAAGTGCAACAATTTTGCTTTCTCTCAGTTGTCTGCAATCATCCCATTCAGCCAAGCAGAAGAACGTTCTTTTCTTTGATCCTTCTCTTTTCTTCAATATGGCTAAAAAAAAAAAATTTAAACCCACCTTTTTGTTGTCATTTGCTTTTCTTGACAGGATCAGCTGATTCACTAACCTGATCAAACACTTTCAATACTTCACTATTGCCTCCAAGATAAAAATGCAAATATCTTTAAAAAGCATTGCTGGGCCCAATTTGACCTGTCCTATTTGGCCAAATTTAATCTGTTTGGAATCTTTCTAGTCTTCAGAAATTCCATATTCTAGCAAACTAGACTACTACTAATTTTGGCTCTTTTCTATTTACTGAGCAGGCAAGTCAGTCATGTCTAAAATTCACTTCCTCTCACCCCAAAATCCTTTCCAAGATCTGGATTGCCCTATTTCTGTTTGCCTGAGAACAAACACATACTTATGGACTGAAAAAAAAATGTTCTTTTGCTTTTCTGTCTCTTAACTTAGATGAAAATCCTTTCTGTGACGTATGTCTTCCATTGAAGTACCAATAGTCCCAGAGGATGTAGAGCCTCTGTTTTTATTTGCATCCATCTAGTTTGACTCATGACAGAATTATGCCCCCCAAAAAGATAACATTTTAATAAGTGTTTACACGCTACCACTCCCCAAAGATTCAACTGATAAAACTCTACCAGGGAACTAATTATACTTCAAGACAAGTCTTCTCTCTATGGATTCAAAGCTCAAAGCTTGAGACCTGAATGTTTAGAAAAGTACAGAGCTCCTCCTTGTGGACTCAGATGTCTATTTTGCTTCCTGAATATTTGAAAAAGTGGAGGAAAACCTAAATCTTTTAAACATATTAATAATAAGCACTGCACTTGAGATTTTAAAAATACAAACCAACTTTGTCAATATAAAAAGGTACTAATGGATACTCTTCAAGATGGGTCAGATACTCTCAATTCATTGTCATCATCTATAGTTGTTGATTGATAATCTCTAGAATACATTTACTTAATGCTGTAGTGCTGAGTTGAAAAATATATCAAGTATTGCAGTCACAACTAGTAATGTTGTAGGGAGCTAATAATATTATTTTATGGGATGTTGTTTATTTCCAAGACATTTATTTTCTAGTCAATCTGCAAAGAGTTAGTTTTGGTTTTATTGTATATATTTAATACTTGACAAATATTACTCTTCACCAAATATCCATTTGCCCCCAACTTTATTCATCTATTCATTAATTCATTCACTCATTCAACAAATTTCTATTAATTATTCACAAAGTGTAAGACAGAGGTAGTGTAGCATGACTTAAGATATTGAGCTTTAAATCTAAGAATACCCTTGTTCAAATCCTGTTCCTGCCACTTTCCTAGCACTGTGACTGTGGGAAAATTACTTAATCTCTCTGATCCACCAACAACTCACTAAGGTTCATTTACCAAGCTCTTGATTGGTTGCTGGTAAAGTGAGTTTCCGTTCTATTGCAATCACAGAACTTGACATAGGGATAAATAGATAAAGCATTCTTTTAGGCAATGGAAAGTAGGAGAGACATAAAATTTAATTAATTTTTTTTCATTTTTATCTACCTAGAATTAGAAAATGTAGAATATGAAACTGAAGAATTAGGTATTGATAGCTACAAAAGGACATTTTGTCTATAATTCCCCCCTAAGAAATCAAGAAATCAATGCTTTTATTTGGGATTAAATACTTAGAGGGTACAAACAAGTGCTCCATAAAAAAGACAAAACCAAATATATCTTTATGATTTCATGTTTCTCTGTAATATTCTGAAAGTCTATTTCTTGCTTCTGGATATTCACAGAAACTCTTCCCCATACTTAGAAGATGCTCCTTTCTTATCACTATCTCATACAACCCATGTTCTATTTCAGTATTCAACAGGAGTACCATCTCTTCCACAAAGCATTCCATGTACCTGTACATACATACATATATTCACATATACATGCAAATATTCACATATATGCATATAGTTGGTTTTGTTCTTTCCCTCCTCAATTTTCCTTATACTATACTTATTTATGTATAAATTTTAACTCTCCAGCAGAATGTAAACTCTTGTTTTTTGTCTTCGCTTTCTCAGTCCCTAGTACACTACTTATACAAAGTGAGTACTTAATGTTTTTTTAATGAATTGAAAATATCTCCACATATCTTATATATATATATATATATATATATATATGTGTGTGTGTGTGTGTGTGTGTGTGTGTGTGTGTGTATGTGAATATATATATATATATGTATATATATATGTATATATACATATATATTGTACATTACTGGTCAAGGAAAAAATGTTTATGGGGAAATTCTTTAGATTAACTTTTCTTGGTTTGCTTTTTTTCCTGCCTGATTAGGAAAGTGTGCAGAAATACATTTATAAGCTGAAATATGTAAGAAAAAATTCTAGATACAAGAGGCTAGTTAAGCTATAGCTCACAGCTGAGATATAAAGGAGTCAAGGAAATGGGAAAATAAGAATTGAGATATAAGAGAAAATAGATAAGGCAGAAACCAAGTGATTGAAAAATACTTATTGTTCAGTCAAAAAAAAACTTGTCAAACAATTGCAAATCTTGGTCAGATATTACAGATACTGATTTGGTAAATTGCAAGATTTTTTAAAGTATCTCCAAAAGCAAAGGTAGATCATTTTAATACCAATGTGTTCCCTATTAAGTGGCTATGAATCCAAGAACACTACAGTTTTCAATGCATTAAAAATTATTATCATTTGGAGAGCAATAGCAATGTTTATGACCTCCTCCTCAGTTTCCTTTAAATCCTTACCAAAATACCTCTTTCTACAAGAAACTTTCATCAACTACTCATAATTTCAATGCTTTCCCTCTATTAATTATCCCCTATTAATCATATATATATAGCTATATGTATATGTATGTTTATATATATTTATAATATTTATTATATATATTATTTTATATTAAATATATTTATGTATAGTTATGATTTTATATATATATGTACGTTTTTTGCATGCTATCTCCCTCATTATATTTTAAATTCCTCTAGGCCAAGGACCATCTTTTACATCTTTGGTATCCCAACACAGTGTCTGGCACATAGTGGACAATAAAGAAATGCTTACTAATTAATATGGTGATAAAGAAAAAAAAGCCATGAAATAAAATCATATGTTAATTAATTCATCAAAGAAATAAATTTACAAAAAAGAAGATGGACTGGCATTGTGGCAAGAACAAGGGATAATCAATATATAATCCATATGCTTCACAATATAAAATGACAAGATCAAATGATATGGACTTCCTATAGTGAACTTGTTAGAGGGCATTTACAAGTGTTACAAGATGGGCAGGGATGGATGAATTAGAATCTTCCTCTTTGAAGAGAATACCCACATTGATAAGATCCCACATGTATTTGAGTATTTGAGGAAAGGCAAAGCTTTGAAGTCTTAAAAAGTGATGATAGGTATTAGCGTTTGATGAAAGGGGAAAGAAAAAAATCCCTGAATGAATTCTATAGTGTGGTATAGGGAAAGAGCTCTGGCTTTGTAATCAAAAGGATTTATGTCCAAATTCCTTTCTGATGCTTACTACCTGTATAACCTCAAACAAATAATAACTTTTCTTGGCTTCAGTTTCTTTACCTGTCAAATGAAAAAGTTGGACTAGATAGAACCTGAAATCTGTTCCAGCTTTAAAGCTATGATTTTATTTTGAATTATGAATTTAAAGTCATGGGACTAACTTCCTTAAGTCATACATCCATCTGTGAAATATGCAGAGCACCAGGTGATTATAGTTATGTGCTTTGTTTTTATGTATGGAAATTGTGATTCATAATTTTTTTTATTTTAAAATCTTTTATAAGATCAGAAAAAATTTGCCTTCATCTTTTCTACTAACCAGAAAAGTTATATCACTGCCTGTTTTTCCCCTAAGTTTCCTCAAATGTAATTCTTTTAAAATCAGGTGCCCTATCAGAGCTAGAACTAGTACTGACTGCCCTAGTATTTGATAATTATATCAGTATCTTGTTGATAATCTTCTTCTCCATTCTCCCAGTCATTAATCCTCTTCAATGATTTCTATATGCAATCAATACCAATCACACATGAGTATATGTACTAATTTCATCACCTTCACCAATGGATTATGCACCAGATAATTTAATTTTTAGTTAAATTTCTGCTAATTTTAGGTCCACAGTTTCCCATGTTAACTTTTCTAGGTGAAGGATAACCAGGTCTGGGGAACTGGGAAATCAAATTTAACAGCAAATTAAAAAAGCTGAAAAGGAGAAGCAAATAATGTCATTAAAATTTCAGAGGATGGGTAAGAGTACAGAGTAAAATTTGCCAGTGTTTCATGTTAAGGGGACAAAGGAAATTGTGGAATTATCAAGAGATGGGGAAAGGGAAATACTTGGGAGAGAAAGCGGAAGAAGGAAAGAATTCATAAGAAAGATAAATAGATATTGCATGTTGAATATAAAATGGCAGAATCAATAGTCATGAAGAAAAAAGAAATTCTGGATTAAAATGAAGAAGGAAAATTAAAACATGAGTGACAGAGCTGGTAATTGTCTACACAAAGCTTAGCCATGATGCACAAGAGACTATCCTACATCAGAATAGGTGTATATACATGTCTGAAAGCACTCGGGCTTGCATTCCTCCCATGACAGATTTCCTAAATGAAGTGCAATGGCTAGGAAAATAAAAGGTAGGTGGCTGAGAATCTCCCACCTATAAATTATGCAAAATTCTAGGTGATTACCTTGACATGCCTTTATTTTTATGTATGGACATTATCACTCACAATTTTAATTCCTTTAAAATTTTAAAGGTCTCTTATAAAATCAGAAAAAAAAATGCCTTTCTACTAACTAGATGTTTCACATCTTTTCCCTCCCTGCTCCCTGTTTTCTCCTAAGGGCTTCAAGTGTAATCCTTTTAAAGAAAAATTACTTATCCAACCTTGGCATTTTTATCAAGAAATGGAGATGAGCTGGAGACCACACTGGAAACACAACTCATATAAACCTTTACTACTGCCAACTTACAGAGTCAAATTAGAATGAGATACAGGCAGTGGGTAACCATACATTATAGTTATTATTCCCATAAGCACTGTTCCTGTATATACTGAGTTCAATGATGTCTGCCATATTAAAGTCATTTATAATTCTTTATTAGTGGGTAACATAAATTACAGGTTTTGTTTTGTTTCTAGGTTTCTTTTTTCTGCTGCCTAAGGAAATACAAAATGAAAAAGACCTAGTAGAAATATTTTGATAACTCACTCCATTTATGATGAAATAACTCTTTGGTACCTGGGCATTCCTATTAATTGAGTAGTTAATACCCAGAACACTGTCAGTCTCCATTTGTTCTCTTCTCAAGGTAGTAGAGTCTGGGAGAAAGTATTCTGCCTATCTTGTAAAGCTTTCAATCCTATTTACTTCAGACAGTAAAGAGTCTCCTGCTCTACATTTAAAAAGCTTTGTCAACTTTTCTCAGGAACTCACAAAAGACTTGCTTGGAATTGTGACCTCCCAATCTTACTCTATACAGAATTATATGAATATGATTTAGTCTATGCCATGTATCTTTTCTGAATAAAATGCCATTCATACTAATATGAAGTTTCTGTCCAAGGATGTAGCACTTGCTTTGACAGGTAAAGGAATTATCCACATCTTGGCCAAACCATTATCTCACCAAATATGAGTTAGAGGGATTTCATGGTTTAAAGGAAAGGACTATATTCCAATTGATGATACATAAATTTTTTAGTCCGTTTTCCCTAATTCCAACCAGCAAAGATCTGCAGGTCTATGAGAGTCACACCACTTTAAGCTTGAACCAACTGCTGTGTTTAATACTGATATAAAGTATTGCTGGATTTAAGAGAACTGCAAAGTTTGCCTTTAGATTTAGCTCTTGGACTCTCCATATTTCATTCATTAAGTACGTGAGTAGAAAACTTGAAGCATCTTGTTCTGGAAACCACTGAAATGCTATTAACTATAGAGAAGAATTCTGTAGAAGACAGGTTCAACTTCAGACTCCTCAGGATACTTAATTACTGAAATGGCCAAGTCCATAGACCATATTATGATACAGTCTCAGTGTAACTTGCTATATTAGATGAAGTATGTCTCTGTTTTACTAGTTTTTTTTTTAATATTTTTGATCTTAGTATGACCTATATGTGATCTTAATATTGCCTGGTCTGACCTATCTATCTTAACATGACATTTTGCTGGAAATGATTACAAAGGAAGAACAAACAATAGAACAAAAACAACAGAAAAACAATTCTCAGATATTTGGGTAACAAAAAGTAATTTTTATTTTTTTTTTATTTTTAAAGATTCAAATTATACTTGCCAGATAAAAAGGAAAAGAAACTTAGCTATCAACTGATGCCCTCACCAGTTTACACACACACACACACACACACACACACACAGAGACACTACACACTCACTCTCATTCTACCAGCACTGTCTCCCACTTATATGCAAACAAGAAGGCAAACTGCAAGATGTTTACCTTACTCATTTATTTTTGCAAGTGACCTGCTATAAATCTTAATAGTGACAATTTACTTTTTCACTCTCAACACAATATTATTAATCCAGGATGGCAGATTTCTACCTGAAAACAACATATTTTCCCAGTTATTTCATAAAAAAAAAAAAATTGCAAAATTCATTCTCAATTATGTTGAGTTGTGGAATATCACCATCTAGTGGACCTTCATCATTATCACATGGAAATTAAAAAACTAAAAGTATTATTACATGCCTAGCTGAAAATACCTCTACAAATACTTCCCTTTCCCTCTACATATGGTTGCAAAGGATTCAAGGGACCTCTTCTCATATAACATAATCCTACACTTTTTTTAAAAAAAGAATAGTTCCACCTGAGGAGATAGGGTTGACACCTGACAAGTAATTTTTAAAGTCTTAAAACATACAAAAAAAGATTGCTACTTTTTGTTCACTTCTATTAAGAAAACAAATAAGGATTGGAATACCATTTCCACATAGAAGATATATTTTTAACTTTTTTCTTTACTATTGATAGGGGGTTTTTTTATTATCACATTCATTCCACTTATGAATATATTCCCACTTTCTGCCCAGTGAGTCATCAGTTATAATACAAATTAACAAGAAATGGGAATAACTGAATAAAAACAACCAGCATATAAAATGTATCTGATAGTATGAGCAATATTCCACATCCATAGTGTCCTAGGTCTGCAATGCAGATTCTTAACTCTTCTTTAGGATCATGTGGTCATTATTATTTTATAATATTCGCGTTCCCTTTAATGTTTTTCCACAAGGTATCCCAAAAGTCTTAGTTTGGTTTCAAATTTTATTAGCATTTTAAAATTGGACAAAAACTTTTAGGACACACTAAATATTGATTCTTTGTTTTGCTTATTTTATTATTCTTGATTACTCTGCAATAGAGAATAAGCTTGATGATTTTCCAACTAATGATTTAGTGTAATTATGCCTCAATTAAACAGAGGCATTACGCCATGAAGTCATTGTTCCTCTTTGAAAACAAAGGACGAACAACAACAGTGTTTACCACATAGTAGGTGCTCAAGCAATGCTATCTGGATGATTGCTTGCTCTACATTGCTTAATATAAGCTTTCCTATGCTTCTTTGAATCATGTATAGTCATTATGATATTCTGTTACATTCAAATATCATAATTTATTCAGCTACTCCTCAATCTCTGGGTTTCTAATTTGTTTCTAAAGTTTTTTGATACTACAATAGTGAATATGAGATTTAAAATAAACATGAGGTAGAATTTTCTGATGCTAATGGTAAAAAGACATAAGAAGGAATTGTCTGAAAAGTCAAAGAAGTTCTTTCTCACAAGGACTCCGAATAGGTTATTTTGGTATTTTACTGTATTTATGAGCCCACTAAGGTTAAACTCTCTAGTACAGATTGAAATCTCTTCGTGGATCATCAATCTGGGCAATTCAAGCCTATGTCTTTCCATAAACCCATCAGAACAGGACAATTGCTTCTTGATTGGTTTCTCTACCTCAACTCTCTCTGCTTTTTTCCATCACAGCTACTAAAATGATTCCTAAAATGGAGGTCTAACTGTATTAGTTCCTAATCAATAAGCTTCAATGGTTCCCCAGTACTTCAAGGCAGTACTATGTAAATTTCTTTATTCAGTGTTTTGTGCTCGTCACAACTGGAACCCAATCTATCTTCCTACATGTTATATATTACTTCCATATACTTGTAGTTCAGTCAAATATGGTCTTCTTATTGCTCCTTATAATGATACCCTGTCTCTATGTCTTAAATTGGGAATCCTCCATACCTAAAATTAACTTCTTATCTCAAGCCTTTAGAATCCCTGGCTCCCTTCAAGATTCATTTCAAACACCACTATATACATGAGGCCTTTCCCAAACCCCTAAATGTTAATGTCCTCTCCCTTCTCTAGTATTTAGTATTTATGTATCTACTATATACTATTTACCTTCCCAATAGAATGTAAATTCCTTGAGTGTAGAAACTATTCATGTTTTGCCCTTGTTCTCTAATGCCTAACATAATGCTTGCAATGTGATTAGTTTTTAACAAGTGCTTATTAAGTGAATGAATGGATAGACAAATTAAAATGAATGAATGAAAAATACACTTGCAAAAGACAAAGATTACAAATTCCAGAAAGTTAGAGACTTCATTTTTGTTGTTGCTGTTGTTAACCTTACTCTTAGCACAATGCAAAACACAAAGATATTAAGCAGCAATGCTGGGGTTCTAATCTAGATCCTCTAGGCCCAAATTCTTCTCTCTTTCCACTGCCATAAAATCCTGATTACATCAACAAAAATATAGTGCAAATAATACTTTAAAAAGCATGAAAAACTTAGATGAAAAGAAGTAGAAGGTTAGACATGAACATTCAGTTCCAAAAGAAAAAGAGAGGAGGAAGGAAGATAGGAATAAGGTAGGGAGGGAAAAGAAAAAAGAAAAGGGGGTAGAAAGGGATGGAGGAGGGAGAAAGGGAGGGAAGGAAGAAGAAAAGCAGGAAGTAGGAGTGAGGAAAGAAAGGGGAAGAAAGTAGGGAAGAGGCATTGTTTGTTTCTCTTGTCTGTTTTCATTGTTTATAGACACAGAAATACTACAAACAACTAATGTTGTGTTCCCTACATATCCATAAGAAACGCAAATATCTCCCTCAGAGGGTCAGTAGCCAGATGGTCACACAATAAAAACACAAGAGAAAAACATACAGAAGTTCCACACCATTGTGGTTACCTTCCAGCATAGCACTTTAAAACTTTACCTTATCATTGTTTTAGAATTCTCTCCCTCACTGCAGTTAGAGTATTTGAGGATTTAAAAACATATCAAGGAGTCAGAGAGTCCTAATACCTATTCTTAATCTTGTCCAATAATAAAGGTCTCTCCTGTAATCCCAGTTACCACAAAAACTAAAGCAGTTGGATCTCTGGATCTAGGGAGATCTGAGCTGCAATGGATTATTCCAAATCCCACATTTGCTCCATTTGGCATTACTATAGTGAGCCTCTTAGAATGAATGGCCACTATATTACCTAAAGAGGGATGAAATAGCCCATGTGGAAAACACAATAGAATAAAACTCCCATGCTTATTGGTAGTGGGAGCAAGCCTATGAAATTAAGTATTGTAGCCACAAATGAAGAATTGGTGCTGAAGTAGAAATTATGGTATACCTTAAAAGAAGTAACTACCTGACAAGAGATAAAGGAAAAGAAGAAAGACATACCCTGGATTTAAAGAGAGAATATTTCAAAACATTCAGAGAAAGACCTCATGACCTAAAATAATGCAATTTCACTGAAAAGGGATGTCAAGTAGTCATTAGACTTAAATGCTTTTAAAATTCTTCATAATCTAAGTTCTTCCTACTTTTCCAGTCTTTCCACACCTGTTCCCTTTCAAGTACCCTTCAGTCTAGTGACGCTGGCCTCCTTGATGTTTCACATACATGTCTTGACTCCAGGCATTTTTCTGTCTGTTTCCCATGCCTGGTATTCTCTCTCTCCTCATCTCCACTTGTGACTTCCTATAAGTCTAAGACAAAGTATCTCCTGTAAGAAGCCTTCCCCAATAGTTTAAATTTGTCTTCTCTCTGAGAGTTTTCCCAATTTATCTTGCATGTATCTTGTGTATATATTGTTGTTTTCTTGTTAGATCTTTTCTTATTAAGTCTGCATTAGATCAGTCTCCCTGAGAGCAGGTAGTGGGTTGGGGTTTTCCTTTGTTTTGCTTTATCCCCAGTGCTTAGAATAGTTCCTTGAACATAGCAGTTACTTACCAGTTAATTGATAACACAAATACAAATGAGGAAGAAAGGAGTAAGATATAGTAAATGAACTGAACTCGCAGTCAGAAAAAAAATGGTTTCAAACATTACTTCAGATATTTTACTATCTCTGTGACCTTGGGGATGTTTTCTTATCTGCAAAATGAAGATGCTGAAATCAATGACCTCTAGGGTCCCTTCCAATTCTAAGTCTATGATCCTATGAAGAACATATGATTGCCCCGGGAGCTCATCAAGTAGCTTAGATTTTTTTAAAGTATTTTTAGAAGATGGAAACAAGGACAGGAAATACACAACAGACACAAAAGAGAATTATAATCCTGTAAAAAAAATTAGCAGAGATGCTAATAAATGATAAGGACAACAAAAATGTTTTATAAGAGGCAAAAAGATCAAAGAAGAACTAGAACTGCTGCTTGGGGAATGGAGAGGATCATGATAATATATGATAATAGTCAAGAAAAATAACTCAATTTATGCTTTTTCTAACAAGAAGAATCATCTTTGAACTGGGTAGGTAGCAGGGGGGAGTTAATAAGAATCTAAAAGAAATAGATGTAAAAAAAAAAACCCTAGGTTCCCTCAATGCATTTGAGCCAGTAGGATTGAACCAAATAGTATTTTAAAAAGTAGCAGATGTAACTAATGAGCCACTTTTAAAGAAAAGATGATAGTGATGATCAAGAGCCAATATGGCCTTCATCAAGAACAATTCAAACCAAACTAAATCCATTTCCTTTTTTTATTGATAGTTTGTTAGCTCAAAGGAATGCTATAGAAAAGAGAGTTGGCTTTTACTAAAATTTCTGATAAAATCATTAAGGCTCTAAACTTGTTCACATTTTTTGTCCCAACAGTTTCCAAGGAGTTTCTGATGATTTAAGAGAATTTAAATTCTTATCATTTATTTTGATAGACAAGATAGGAAGCCACAGCCCCATTAGATAAATTCAAATCTTTTTTTAATGGTTCGACCCAAGAAATAGTCATGTCATTTGGGATGGGGAGGATGGGAAAGGGAATAAGGACAGACTAATACACCAAAGATTTTGGGAGAATAGATTTTGAAAGAAGCAGGAAAAGGACAAGTAACGTATAATACAGAAACAAAGAAACTCAAGGGGAAAATGCAAGTGATTCAAAAGAGGAAAAAAAGAAAGAATGGTATAAATCAAACAAATAGAAACAGATCTCTGCACTGAACACTGACATAAAAATATAAATTAGCACTATTTATGGTATATTTTTATTTGTTGTATTAAAAATTACCCAATAACATTTTAATCTTAGACACATTCTAGAGTTTTACAAATTGTGAATTTGACATCTCTGGCCTAAACTGATATTGATGTGATTGAACATTGTTGGATAGTATTCCCCAGAGATCTCTCCTAAGCTCTGTACAATTCAACATTTCTATTGATGACAAGGATAGAAGCATGAATAGCATGCTAATCAAATTTGCATATAATAGAAAAGTAAAAACTAACATAACAGGTATTTGACTAAAGATTCAACAAGATCTTAACATGCTAGAATAATAATAACATATATAAATATTTCCTATGTGCAAAATATGGTGTGTTTTTTATATATACATATATGTAAATATATATCATCTTATTTGATCCTCTCAACAATCTTGAGAGGTAGATGATATTATTTTCCCCATTTTACATATTACTAAGCTAAGGCAAACAGAAATTGATCTAGTATCTGAGGAAAAAAAACCTGTCTGAAGCCATATTTGAACTCAGGTCTTCCTGACTTTAGGCCCAGACAGTGTCACCCAGCTATATTTTGTAGAATGATTCCTCTAGTGAAATGTAATTTAATAGAGATTAAATATTAATTTGTATCTACTTGGTCTCAAAAAGAACTTCACAGGGATATATAGTAGAGACATTATTAAATGACACTTCTTGTGAAAAAGATAAATAGATTTTAGTGGTCATCAAATCAAGATAAATCAACAGTATTATCTGGCAGGCAAAAAAAAGCTAATTCAATATTGAATTGTGTTTAAAAAAAAAAAAAAAAAAGACAAATGTCCACAAGAGGGAGAAAAATAGACCACTATGCTTTCTGCCTTGATTAGCTGATGTCTAGAGAACTGTCAATTTCTGGGTCCACATTTTAAGGGAGTCATTAACAATTAAAAGAGACTGATCAGGATGATGAGAAGCTATGCTATGTTTATTCTTATATAGAATAAACCAAAGGACCTGAGTATATTTATCACAGAGAAAAGAAAGGGGAAACAGGATAATTATCTTCAAATATATAATCTAATAAGAATGCTGAAATGAGCATCAGGAGATTCAAGTTCATGACCTGCCTCCACCACTGTGATTTGGGGCAACTTCCTTAACCTTTATGGGTTCCAGTGTTCTTATTAGTCAAATGAGGGGTTTGATCTTCTAGGTTCTAAAAAATCTGTGACTATGCAATCCTATTTCATCTCATAGTGTTCTACTTCAATTTCCAGACCAATTTGATTCCAAACAACTGGCTTTTCTAGGAGAACCTCAAAACACATCAAGCCTCTGATATTTAATCTTGCTGATTCACCACTATTTCAATTGTAAGTTGTTGTTCATCCTTCTTTTTAAAGAGGGATCAATGACATCACAATTGACTTGCACATGATATGGATTTAAGGCAAAGGTGCCCAAAGTACCAGCCTTACTCTTTCTTTCAAAGTCATTGAAGTTCCGTGACAAGACAAAAGTCAAGAGAGCTGGTGATAGCCCTGATGCAATGGGTGACCTTAGCACTCCACAGCATCTGCTTTAGCTACTTTCATAGCCACTGAAACAAATTGTTCTCATCCATCCATTCATTCTTCATATGATTGGAATAGACATTCCTCTAACTCATCAATGGATAATTAACCTCACCTTGGTTTAACCCATCTGCTGACTTGATTTTATCAGTATGTGGCCCTGTGAGTGCTACAACTTCTTGGAGCCATTGAGATTTCCGTAAAGATGGACACCAAAGATAGAGAAGCATCTCTGAAAAGAGCTACAGATCATGAATACTATTTACTGCAAGGGATACTGGTTGATTCATTGAGCAACTCCTGAAGTGTATAGTACCCACTGCTTCACAAGAACTATCATCAAGAATAACCTATTTCACTATGTTTCTGCTTCTCTTACTGGCTGACTAATCTACATGTCTGCATCAACTGCACAAAATGAGAGAGAGAGAGAGAGAGAGAGAGAGAGAGAGAGAGAGAGAGAGAGAGAGAGAGAGAGAGAGACTATATATATATATGTATATGTGTGTATATATGTATATATATATATGTCTATATAATGATTTTGAAACTGGTGAAATCACTTAGAGGGGCCACTATATACTGTGGCTGCCTTAGCAGACCGTTAAGACCACTTTTGATAGACATAGACATAATTTGATATAGATAAAATACTACAGAATATATGATTTAAGTCAGTGGAGTTCCTTCAGAGAAGAGCTTGTAGGTGCACTGTGGAACCATTGTTCTCCTTTCCTTATATCATTTTGATGTGGGAATATTAGGGTCATCTATATTAATCAGTTCATGATTTATTCTGCTCTAGCATGTTCACATAAGCTATATATGTATGGTTTCTGCAAGGGAAGATGGTAATTATAAAACTAGTAAGTCTTTTCTAGTCTAGCTCTGCCTCTTTAGAAATGGTGCAACTGGGATTTCTCCAGAGCCCTGTCCATTTCTCATTCTTCATACTACAAGGTTTAATAACATTGTTAACCATCTCCTCCTCCTAAATACTTTAATCTAACCTATTTAACTATACCATTATCTAGCTTGTTCCAAATCTTTTCCAAAAGAATAAGAAACATATTTTCCAAATGTTTTATTAAAATTTAGATAAATTATAGTTCTACCATTTATTGACTATTAATACTATTTTCTTAAAAAAGATGGAGAGAGAACATAAAATTAGCTCTGATGAGGAAAAAGTAAAAATCTGATCTATGTCATTTGGACTCCACTCTCATCCAAGATTTCTTGAAACAGAGTTTGGAGATTAGACAGTTCACCTTGATGACAGTTCAATTACATCAAAGGCAGTAACTATTTTTAGATAAACTAAAAACTAATGGGAACATGGCACTAGAAATAACTCTCGTGACATTATTGTCTACTTCCATAACCCTCAACCCCCTGCCTTCTGACTGTTCCATTCTAATAACTATTTTTCCCATCTCTGATTACAAGGCAGAACAGAGAGGTACCCTCTATTTAAAGAGGATACCCAGGCCAGCTATCTCTTCATCTCTTATCCAGCATTATTCCACTCCTTTCAACTTCTCCACCACACATGCCCTTCATACTTCTCTCTCTCCCCTTTCCCTTTCAGTTTCTTTTTGTGTGTAATTTTCCCCCATTAGATTATAAACTCTTTGAGGGAAGGGATTGATTGACTAACTTTCTTTTTCATGTTGTATCCCTATGTGACTAGCACAAAGAAGGCTTTGTGCTTTAATAAATGTTTATTAACTAACTAAACTTATTCCCCTCATGATCTGCCACAACTAAGTATCAATATTCCTGCTCCTGTGACTGTCCATCCCCAAGATATATAGACAACATACAGGCAGCCATTCTGTGGAATCCCATAAAAAGTTAAAGCATGTTGCCCTGAATTTAAGACAGCCCTATTCTGAAAACTCCTGAGTTCTATTCTGCTTCTCACATCTTCCTTTGTCTATACTTTGTTGACATGTTGAAGTTTCCTAATATAAGAGGAGGAGCTAAGCTTCAGAGGAGAATGGTAAGCCAAATGCTAAACTCTTTGAGAAAGTAGCAACAATGACTGGCACACATTAACCATCATAATCTGGATAGAAATATTTAATTGCGTGAACTTCAAAGAAAGTAAGTTGCTAAGTAGTGGTGATAAAGTTAGTGGCAATATTCTGACATACTTTACAGGATCAATGTGTCAAAAAATGGAAGAGGAGGGAAGACTATTATTGCCAGAACTGCAGAGGATGGCCAGGGATGCAGTGTCACCAGGGGTGAAGCCAGATCTCACAGAGGGATGGTAAATAGAATGAGTGTGGGTAGGGAAAGAAAACTATGATAAAGTTTGTTTTTCTGTGCAAGACTTCTAGAGTCAGTTAAGAAAAACAGCCTGATAAGTATGAATGAGCAAAAATCATTAAAGGTAAATTTTGATTCTAGTGCAATCCATTTATTCCTTGTCATTTTTAAAAATTGCTATTTCTTAGGATAGCCAGCCTTGGTTCTACAAGTATCCATGTAACCAGGAGAACACAGGATTGCAGGTGAATCATGTCATGAGTTGTGGGATCACCAGGAGGTCCCCATATTCTAAGCTTAGAAATTAGTGCACCTTTGAAAAATATACTTTTTTTCCTTTTAAACTTATGCATCATGTCAAATGCCTAAAATTGCCATAAGTTTGACTGCTACAAAACAGAAGGATGAAAAGTACTACTCAAGAAAAGTACTAATCCATAAAATATTACTGAAAATTTTAGTTTATCATTGTTAAAGATATATCTTTAATTTATTATTGTTAAAGATATATCTTTAAGCTAGAAATATGCATGGTATATCATGGATTTTTATCATTCTTACAATTTGATAAAATCACAGCTTTACAAGTGGAAGTTTTCTGCATGTTCAGTGAAGGAGAAATAAGCAAATGATCACAATTTCTTGACTCAGACAAGATGGACTTGGTTTTATTGTTTTGTAGCTCACCACCAAAACAATATACATTTAAAATTGTGAATTATTCTTCACTAGAATTTCCTATTGTTTTTTCTTCCTAAGTCAAAAATCTATTTGCCAATTGTGAATTTTGTTTCTTTTGCTGAGAGCCTAGAAATAATATCAACTTTAGATTTGGCATTAACTAGCTATGTGACCTATATCAAATATAGCTAAACTATAACTAATACTTATGTAGCATTTTATGGTTTGCAAATTGATTTACAAATATTATCCCATGTGATTCTCACAACCATACTAGGAAATAGGTACTATTGTTATTCTCACTTTATAGTTGAGGAAACTGAGGCAGACAAGTTAAATGACTTACCTAGAATCAAGCAACTAGTATCTAAGGTAGGTTTTGAATACAGGTTTTTCTCACTCGAGATTTGGTGGTCTATTTACTCCACCACCTACCTCTCTCTTAATTCATATGACTTCTTTCTATCTTGGTTTCTTCATTTGAGCAATTATTGCAACACTTCCAGAGCATAGGATTCTTTAAAGGTTTTTTCTCCATTTGTATAGCTAGATCATAGTTCATCTTTGGCTTACTAGACAAATTTTTCCAGTTGTTGTGGCTAAAAATTCATCATCTTGGTGGAAAGATTTCTGACAATCTTCTGACAATTTTTCATCTGCTTTAAATAATAATAATAATAATAATGAACTATTTTCATTAGGTGAGTTCTAAAAAGTATTTTCTAGCTCTGAGATTCTTTATTTTAGTTTTTCAACCACAGTCTCAACTTTACATGTAGAGTAGAAAGAAAAATACTCATTGATTTATTTCAATCTTAGATTAATGATATTTTTATTCTTGTCTTTACAGTAGCCTATTTTTATGCATGCTACATTCCTACTAAGGTGATATTCTGCTCCTTCTCTTTGCCCTGCTAACCATGGCATTCATCTTCCTACCATTTTTTGCAGACAATTCCCCATGCCTATAGTATCCTTCACTTCTTCCAGTTCTTATCTCCATTCATGTCTCAGTTCAAGTACACCTCCCGTACACGGTCCTTGCTGATTCCTCTAATTGTTAGTAATGCTCTAACTATTTGAAAGAATTCAAAAAGGATCTTAAAAGAGCACTAGAAGAAAAATGGGGAAAGGAAATGAGAACTTTGCAAGAAGGTTTGGAAAAGGAAACCAGAAATCTTCTAAAGAAAACTCCTTACAAAATAGATTGAGTGAAATGGAAAAAGCATATATAACTCTTTACAAAATAGATTTGACAAAATGGAAAAAGAAAATAACTTCCTTAAAAACAGAATTTGTGAAATTGAAAAAGAAAACAACTTCCTTAAAAACAGAATTTGTGAAATGGAAAAAGAAAACAACTTCCTTAAAAACAGAATTTGTGAAATGGAAAAAGAAAACAACTTCCTTAAAAACAGAATTTGCAAAATGGAAAAAGAAAACTTAAAAACAGAATTTGTGAAATGGGAAAAAATACACAGAATAAAATGGGAGCAAAACAAACACATTGTCTGTGTCAACTCAAAAATGGAATAATAGAATATTAGAAAGGAAGTTAGGTAACCAATATACTTAATTGCATGACCTGGACACTTGACATCTGCTTCCATTTCCTTATCTGTACAATGAGGATAATATTAACACTTATTTCCCAAGGTGTGAGGACCAAATGAGATAATATCTATAAAACATTTAGCTAAGTTTCTGGCATATAGCATGTATTTATTAAATGTTTTTCCCCATCCATTAGAGCTGGAAAAGACCTCAAGCCAACAAGATTCCACTTATAGACATATGTTTTTTTACATATATTCTAATATTCCAGTGAACTTAGTATATTTTAGTTTTGGCAATAGTATGCCATATCATATTGCATCCAATAACTCAAACTCATAGCCTTTCTTTGAAAACAGGAGTGCTGCTCAGAATTTTCAGGTCTCTCAAAGTCCTTTGTCCCAGAGGACCAAGGATGAAGCCTGCTACCCACTTCCTGATAGAGATTATGGACTCAAGATACAGAATGAGATACATATTTTTGGACACATCCAATGCCAGAAATTATTTTTCTTTGACTATGCATATTTTACAATGATTTTGTTTTCTATTTTTTTTCCAGTGGAAGAAGAAACAACACATTTAATTAATTTTTTAAAAGTAATTAAATTTTTAAGAGGAAATAAGTATCCGTTTATTAAGCCTAAAAATTAAAATGCAGTAATCTAATTTTAACTCATAAAATGATGTGCATCATTGTTCAGTAACAAGGGAATAAGCTCAATCAGATAAACACTTTGCATCAAGAACTGAGTTGTAATAACAATTAACAGTAAATTACATTACATGTCAAGAAAGAGAAGAGATTTACACAGAAGGGAAATAAAGAGGGATATGGTTTTTAAGAGGTCCTTTTACACACAAGGATAAAATTTAGGGGCAGAAGTGGAGGCAGAAAGTTCCAGGAACCTTAAGAAGGGGGAGCAGAGATATTGAGATCAAATTAAAAACATTAAATACTTACTATGGGATAGGCATTATACTAAGTGCTAAAGGTATAAATATAAGCAAAAAATACAATAATCTTTCTTCTTAAAGAGCATACATTCTAATGAGGAATTGTAAAGGAATTGAGATGGTGAGGAAAAAGTTTTAACTCTAAAATAGAAGAATGAAGGATGGCTGACTTGGGCCCCTCCTCAAAATGAAGGTTTTAGGAGGAACTCGCCAGTGGAAGAAGTGGAGTGCCAAGATGGAGGGAACTTTAAAGGTAGAAAGACAGATAAAGCATGGTAGCAAAGTTTGGAGAGTCAAAAAAAGGAGTTAGGAAAGAAGAAAGTCCCATTTGTCCGTTTTTGCTAGGGTAGATTGAAGTGGTTTTTTTGGGCAGAAAAAGTAAGAGAATCTCTGAGCTTCTCAAACCTCAAACAAAAGAGAAGGCTAGGAAAAGTCAGAGACACAAAGAGAAATAGAAAGAGACAAATAGCAGAGGAGATTGGAGAGGCAGAACTTTCTGGAATTCTCTCCAAGATAAAGAGACAGAGGCAGAGACCATGCTTTCTGAGTTCCTCTCCAAGACAGGAGACAACTTCGCCTTCCAAATAACCATAAAATTGTCCTTGAAACTACAGAACACATGAATCTCATTGGTACCCTCTGCTTCCCCATTATAGATCTACAGGGAAGTTTTTCTAGTGTTTCTCTTCTTTTCTAGTTTGGCTTCTCAAATGTGTTTCTTTTCTATATAGACAAGTCATAGAACCATGATTGTTTGGCACTTAACTATCTTTTTTAGGGACAACTTTAATTTCTTGCAGGACAGGAACACTTATGCAGAATAACTGACAATTGTATTCTGTTGAATTTGGATATGAGAATTATAAAATTATCTTTCAAAACCTGACCTCCTCCTCCACCATTTTAACCCCTAATTCTGTTACTTGGAATACTGTTTTGATTTAGAATAAAATTCAGTTCAAAAATTGCCAGTTCAGGACACTAATGCTTGTTGGTGGAATTGTGAATGGATCCAGCCATTCTGCAGAGCTATTTGAAACTATGTTCAAAAAATTATCAAAACTGTGCATACCCTTTGATACAACAGTATTTCTATTGGGCCTATATTCCAAAAAGGTCTTAAAGGAAGGAAAGGGACCCACATGTGCAAAAATGTTTGTGGCAGCCCTTTGCATAGTGGCAAGAAACTAGAAACTGAGTAGATGCCCATCAGTTGGAGAATGGCTGAATAAGTTTTGGTATATGAATGTTATGGAATATTATTGTTTTATAAGAAATTTTCAGGAGAATGATTTTAGAGAGAACTGGAGAGACTTACATGAACTGATGCTAAATGAAATGAGCAGAACCAGGAGATCATTGTACACATCAACAATAATAATATATGAAATCAATTCTGATGAACATGACTCTTTCCAACAATGAGATAACTAATGCCAGTTTGAATGATCTTGTGATGAAGAGAGCCATTTACATCCAGAGAGAGAACTGTGGGAACTAAGTGTGGATGACAACATAGCATTCTCCCTCTTTTTCTTTTTGTTTTGCTGGCATTTTGTTTTCTTATTCATTTACTTTCTTTTTTATCTGATTTCTCTTGTGCAGCAAGAGAATTGTGTGTATATATATTGGATTTAACATATATTTTAACATGTTTAATATATATTGGATTGCTTGTCATCTAGGGGAGAGGGTGCAGGGAAGAAAGAGAAAACCTGAAACACAAGGTTATGCGAGGGTCAATGTCAAATTATCCGTGCATATGTTTTGAAAATAAAAAGCTTTAAAAATGAAAAAAGAACCTCTAATCTAACTGAATAGCCAAAGACAAGAATACTGAAATAGTGATATCAGTTTAGTCAAAATTCAAAATACTCCTTTAGAGTATACATTTTAACTAGTAAATCTCTTAGATCTTAAATCTGTTCCTCAGGGTTTATTGTTGTTGCAATTTCTCCCAGCACTAGTAGAGATACCCTAGAGAGATAGGGGAAAGGGAAACTCAAGAGGAAGGCAGAGACAAATAATCCACCAGAGTCCAATTCCAGCCATTACAGCTGAGAAACTTCAGGGGAGCCATGGTATTGAACCTATTAGACACATGTCCTCATGTCCTACCCAAACAGACCTACTTTATTTTTTCCACTAATATCTGGGAAGGATCCGATAATGGCCACCTAAAAATCAATGTCTTCAATACTGGTGGCAAGGGAAATATATCACTGAAACAGAGAACTAGGGATGAAAAGGAAATAAAAGTATATCTAATTTAATCCCTTCATTTTATAGTTGAAGAAACTGAGATACAGGAATGGTCATAAAAGTAGTAAAAGAGATGGGTTTGAAATCAGGTCCTCTGACTTCAGTCAGCATTCTGTTATAGTACAAAGCACCCCCTTGTTTCCTAGAGTCTGGGGGATCAGAGTGAAGGGGGCAAAACAGAGCCTTTTATGTAAAATCCTGTAAATATGTGAGCATCAGAAAAAAGTTGATAGACTTTCCTGTGCTCAAAAGCCTGCAAAAGACAGTAACCTGAATGTTATTCTATTGTAAACCACATGTCTAAGCTAGATGTGGTCCTTTATAGTTTCCAGCAATGTGGCTTTTTGCAACTCCTTTTGTTTGTGACTTGCTAGCAGTTATTATTATTGGTAACTAGACTAATTGGACTTTTGTTTGAATGTGAGGATTTGAAGATATCTCCAGGTTCCATCATTAATAGGAAAGAGACAGTTAATATTTCTTTTCCCTGATTTCTGTTATTCTAGCTTCATAGAAGATGATATAAAGCTATTTCTTTTGGAAAGTATCATATCACTTTGATATAGGTTTGTTTTATTAGTCAAATAAATAAACTTTTATAAAGAATCTACCAAAAAAAACAAAAACAAAAATAAAAATAAAAATTGCCAGTTCTTGAAACTTGTCTTGAAAATACATATTCTCTGAGGGATATATATTCAAATCTATGGTGAGGGAAGCATAGAATCTTAGTGTTGGAAGGGACCTTAGAAGCTAAGAATTGCTCATTAGTAGTCCTGGCAAAAAGTCTTGAAAATCTACAATGTTGAGGAACCCATTGCCTCCAATGCTACTCCATTTCTCTTTTGTAAAAATCTCCTATTCTCATCATATCAAACATAAATTCATCTCTTTTGCAACATTTATCTGTTATGAGCCAGAACTCTGAACTTGAAACAAAGGATTCTTACAAGGTACTAGGTCAGTGGAATTGACTAGAGACAATAATTATCTAATTTATCATGGTACAGTATGATTGATTTAATCTGACAAGGAGATGTTCTGGGCCAGAACTTGAAACAAGGTACTAAATGGAATTGAGGAGACAGTGGTTAAAGCTAGTTTAGCATTAATTTAATCCTATAACAAATAATGGTTTCCTAGTGATATAATGATTGGTGTGTACTCAGTGTGGGGCACATGCAGAGAAGCTCTCAGGGCCAGAGAAGACAAGCATACTAGAAGCTCTCAGAGGCTGAGACAGATTCATTCCATCTTCCACCTTTGTGGTGACTGGAGGCTGAATCACAAACCCTTGGATTCAGAGACATTCAGAGGGAGCTAGAGGCAGAAGCTGGCAGAGGCAAAGGACTGGCTGCAGGAGCTCTCAGAACCAAGGAGAGAGATAGGCCTCTAAGAAAACTAACCGGGCCCCAGGAAAAGAGACAAGACTTTGAAAGAGATAATAAAGGATTTGGGCTTTAACATCTGGCTGTACTTGTGGTGATTACTTAACTGAACGAAGGTTGCCTCCAGAGACCCCAAGAAAACCTCAATAGAGAACATTACCTTTTAGAAAGAACATTACATCCATCCAATGCTCCTATTTATTGTCATTTTTGTTCTTTCATTTTACATTGCCACAATGTATATTTAGAGGTCAAAGTAGGAGCTTCCAAAGACAAATGTCACTTATTTCACCATTTTGTCTAGGGAGGATTTAAATGAAGAGCTCTCTAAATTATTCTATGACTCAAAAATGATCCTTACATATGTGATGATCTATTCCTGGCTTATTTTCACATTTTATAATTATTTCAAATAACTGGACAGACAACTGGAAAATATCATAATTCCTCTAAAAATTGGTTTCCTTATGAAGTATCTATTTCTAAAGAAATACCACTCGATAGTATAAGGGAACAATACTATCCTAAACAGGAATCAGGAGGCAATAGAGGGCAAGGGGCATTAAAAATAATTTCTCCAATCTAGAACAAAGAATGAGGATTTGAAGTATAGCTCTGTTTCTTACTATCTATATAATCTTATACAAGTCATTTTATCTTTAGCCTTAAAATTAAATACATATTTATGACATTTGTAATACTCGATGTTATTATGGAATGCTAGCTTACCTCTTCTATCCAATCAAAAAAAAAAAAAAAAAAAAAAAAAAAAAAAAAAAAAAAAAAAAGCAAGTAGAGAGACCAAAGAGATAGAAGTATATTTAAAAACAACAAAAAGCAACTTTCTTAGTTTCACTAAATAGTATTAAGAACTACTTTTTCTCTAATCTAAAATCTTTTCAATTCCCTTTAGAGAAGTCAGAAGAACAAAAACTAAGGTCTTCATCTGTATAGAGTACAGTGATGGCCAAAACAACTCTTCTTATCTAAATAAGATCATCACTTTCAAACTCACCGAAATTATTGGTGCTATAACTCACCTAAGGGCAAGGGACCTTTTTTAATTTATTAATATATTAATCACTGAAAGAAGTAGAATTATGACTGTTCTGGAATGTTGTAATATTTTATTATATCATAACATTTTCTTTGTCAAAGATTCCTCCTACTGTTATTTGAAATAGTTATGGGGCAGAATTAGACTTCTTTCTTCCCAAGCTAGAAATGGCTTGAGGCTTATATATATGGAATAATAATAAATTAATAATTTTTTCTGAGAGTTAAATTTAAATCCCAGAGCATATTATTAGTACTATATTAACATTTTTCTGAGAGACAGAAACAGAGAAAAAGAGGAGAGCTCTAACTCTGTCTCTAACCAACTGGGATTTTCTTCGTCTTTCTGTTGGAAAAGGTTTAACTCATAATACATAATACAAAAATATAAATAATACAAAATAAATGGCTTATAAATTATGCACCCAATTAGAAAGAGATTCTTTATTAGAAGATTAGGGGTTAGAATCCCAACCTGGGGATGAAAAAAAATCAAGTTTGCTAGCTAGACTCCCTAGCTGCCTCACTGCATATCAACCATTGGACATAAATAAATATGAATCTGGGTTGAACAAATATTTTTTGGGGTTTTTTTTTTTTTGTGTGTGTGTGTGTGTGTTGTTAATAAATGTAGAAAGCAAACCTAGTAAAAGAAATAGCTTAGCAAAAAAATACAATCTATAAACAAATTAATGAGAGACAAATGGAATAGAAGTTTAGAGTGTTGAAGACCCCATCAGTTTGCTAAGAAGATATCGTCCATGAGAAAGATATTAGAGAGGGACCTTCTCTCTTTCTAAGCTCAAAAAAAATTACAACTCCCAGAGTCTTTGTGGCCAAACAAAGCTGTGCAGAGGTTATAACTTACTACCCAGTTTGTGGAATTTTACAGTCTCTCTCAAAATCCGTCGCAATCTGCCTGCATTTATACAACACAAAATCTCAACTCTTGCTCTACCTAATGTTCTCCATAACATACATGTGTGGAGTAAGGTTTGGTGAAGAACTTACAGATTAAGCACATATTGATCAGAGACTGCTAGCTAATGTAAAATCAGGCCTATAGGCCCCACTCATATGAAGGCTTAGGCTGCATTCCTTTGCCCAAATAGGGATTAACCTATATGTGGCCAAAGAAGCTATAAATCACATTGCCAACTGCGTTCCACTGACCAAATATGACCAATCACAACCTATGAAGGGTGGGATTTTGAAGGTTCTTTGTCTGAAATGTATAAAAGTTGTGAACATCTTCAAGGGAGTGTCTCTCTCCTGCTGTGAATCTGGCTCACAGACCAGGATGGGGTCCGCTTCTCGAGATTCTAATAAATAATTCTGCTTTTCTATGAGTGATCTCTGAGTAGTCATTTTTGGATAGGATTTTCTAACCCTCACATACATATTACCATCTTAGAAAAAATTTTATGAGGCCTGCACCTGGGCCAGACCCCATTATACTATTAAGGAGAGTTAGAGCAAAATAGACCTGGAGTTTAGCCACTGGCAAACCAAACAATCAGTCTGTTCCTTTCTAGAAGCCCCCTTTGTTTTTCCTTCTTTTCGACCTGAGAAGAGAAAGCACATCTCAGCTTCTGTTATCTTTGGTATTACTGCTAAAACTATTCCTAGCCTGCCTCTGACTCTCCAAAACCACTCCCCAGCCAAGCATTAAAAACTAACCCACATGACCTATATCTGTTCCATTTCTCTGTAGCATCTTATCTCCACCCTCTTGGAAAACTTCTTCCTATGAGATCATTTTGTCAAGATCCAAAATCTCCCAGGGGTTTGTGCACTTGACCCCTGGAGCCCGATCCTGCCCATGGAAAGCCTATCAGGAGCTATCTCATTTAGAAAAATAAACTTCCTATAATATGATCAGTGATATAAATTACTGTTTGATACACAAAGTTATGGGTTCAAAGAGTATCTATTTAGAATGACTGTGGTCTTTCCTGCAATGTGTAGATATTTTTTCTTTCTTGTACATAAATACCATAGAGTGGCTGCAGGATTGTCCTTAAACGTTCAAACATATACAAGAAACAGTTTGAATCTTTGTAGTCTGGCAGTATACCTTCCCCTGCAGACAGAAACAAAACTACCTGAGGAGGGAGTCAGATTTTGATATTATTTCCTAATGGTGAATTACTTTTCTTATGAATTTCTGAGGATAAACAGCAAAAGCAGCCACTGTGTAATGCCAGGGAATAGAATCATGAATGAAAAAGACAATACCCACTTAACATTCAGTCAGATAAGAAGTAAATGTCAGTGTTTCCAGAGCTCTTTAAGGCCCTACAAATTATAGGAACAGATGCTGTTCTTGGCTGCGGAAAGTCACCAAGGAACAATGAATATAAAATAGCAGTTATACAAGGTTTAAGGGCCTCCTATTAGCAGAGGAAAAATAGGTCTTCAAAGCATTTCTATCAACAGAAGGCACAATCATTGGTTGTGGAAGAAGCTGAAGACCTTGCCACCATTAGCCACAGGTCTGTGTGGATATTTCCCACATGGAGAGTATCTGCTGGTAGCTTATAGTCATTATTCCCAGGCTCTCCAATTAGGAGAGTCAGGGAAATCAAATCTGCCTTCATAAACATTCTACAGAGGACAGTGGCTTCTTGAAATCATCATCATGGGGGGAGACAAAAAGGGGAAGACTGGTCCTTGTCTACTAAGTTGCACACCAATTTAAAATAAAATACCATCTGCCACAGGCAAGATGACCTTTTAGGGACATAGGACAAACTCACTGTCCCAAGGTCATTGCAGAACGAAAGCTGGAGGGAGAGAGATTAATACAGTCTGTTCCTACAGACAATAGTGTTCATGAATATCAATACACTTACAGATGTTTTCTACTCTTATCAAGGTTTTCACTCAATTTTCACTTCACCAGAATTTCTACATTTTATGTTAAAAATGAACTCATTTTACACACACACACAAACACACACACGCATATATATACATATATGTATATATATGTATGTGTGGATATATATATTATATATATATATATATATGTATATAGTCACATGAGGAAGGAAACCAGCATACATGAAAATACATTAAGCATAACATTACAAGGCTCATGAAAGCTATGCAATTTCAATGACCAATCTTGAGCCCCCAATTTTTTTTTAAATCCCTCCTTTCAGAGAGACCTTGTAAGGACAGAATATCATGTAGCTTGTTAGCCATGGTCTTTATATCACTTTCTTTAAAGGAAGGCTTACTGAGTATGTTGGGGGATAAAACTGATAACCATCTACAAATAATTGTACAATAAAACTGTAGAATAAAAGTATAATAATTTAACATAAAAAAGCTCAATTAATCAATAAGCACTTAAGTAGTGACTACTTTCAGGCAAAGCAAAGAAAAAACAATCTATACCTTTCTCTGGGAACTCACATTCTAATTACTTGATTTAAGCTCTTGAGATGATCTGGTTTAGTTGGTTCTTACACTAAATTTTCCATAAACTCATTTCCCCACCACCAATGTCCTGTCCTCCCTCGATACACACACACACAGAGAGAGAGAGAGAGAGAGAGAGAGAGAGAGAGAGAGAGAGAGAGAGACAGAGAGAGAGAGACAGAGAGAGAGAGAGAGAGAGAGAGACAGAGAGAGAGAGAGACAGAGAGAGACAGAGAGAGAGAGAGAGAGAGAGAGAGAGAGACAGAGAGAGAGAGAGACAGAGACAGAGAAAGAGAGAGACAGAGAGAGAGAGACAGAGAGAGAGAGAGAGACAGAGAGACAGACAGAGAGACAGAGACAGACAGACAGACAGACAGACAGAGAGACAGAGACAGAGAGACAGAGACAGAGACAGAGAGAGACAGACAGAGAGACAGAGAGAGACAGAGAAAGAGAGAGAGAGAGAGACAGAGACAGAGACAGAGAGAAAGAGAGAGAGAGAGAGAGAGAGAGAGAGAGAGAGAGAGAGAGAGAGAGAGAGAGAGCTTTTTGTTGATTTGTGAGATAGCATTGTATGTAATCTTCCATTATTGATATCCTGCTGGGTATTATTTTGTAGCCTTTGGCTACTACATTTCCAATTGGAAAATGTTTCTTTGAAGCAATTTCTGGGCTTTTGTGACCTGCTCATTGTAAAAATGGTTTGTTGGTTTAGTTAAAATGGGTTGAATGAGAAAAAAGTTATGAGTCAATTCATACTTCTTTTTAGCAACTTAACAGTCTATACCAGTGGTATCAAACTCAAACTCAAATGGAGCCCACTAAACCATACATAAGAATCGCTACAAGTGCATACTGACTTGAAAAATAATATATTAACATTATCTAGGTTTTATTATATTTTTATTTCTTTTCATAAATATTTCCCAATCTTAATCTGGTTCAGAAATTCTCGTGAATGTTATTTGTGACAGGAGTGTTGGACAATTCTGTTCCACATCCTCAGTCCAAAAAGCTTTAAATTTTCAAGTAAATATTAATGATAACATTGTGCTTAAAAAATTAATAAACTTTTAATTAAAAAAATAAATTACATTGTTTTTTATACTTCAGAATGAACATCTTGAAAAATTTAAAAGGATTACAAGTTTTTCTCTGAAATACAAGTCCACTTTTAAAATATCAGCATTCTTTCACAAGACATAAAAAATTATAATCTTTGAATACTAGAAGTTTAGAGTCACCCAAAAAGCAACAAAAAAGTGCATGGTGGGCAAGAGCAGACTATAACATATGACAAATAAGAACTCATGAAGGAAAAATGGTAATGAAGGTTATCACCAAAGAAATCCGTGACTACAAAGACTACTGGTTAATTACAATAGAGTAAGGGAAAGCTAATGCAAAAGCGGACTTCATTGGTATTTTTATGTTAAGAAAATATCAGTTAGACCCCAACACTTTTGATGGATGCCAAATAAAATTACTACAGGATATGATAAAGAGTAACACAGGATGAACAGCCATGACTAGAAGGCAACTTGTATTGGGACGTGGGAGGTGGAGAGGAAGGGAGAGTATCAGTGAAATTGCAGACCTAATGGAGTTTTGAATAAGGTTTATGATAATGAAGAATGCTTCTCACTTCTGACAGAAGTATAGAATGAAACAAATTTTCAGATATGATAGATGTTTCCATTTATTTTGCTTGATCAGAGAGTTTCTTTTTGGTAGGAAAGAGGGAAAGTTAAAGAAATGGAAGCTGGTGATAGCAATGGAATGAAGAAAAAAAGGAAGGGAGGGAGGAAGGGAAGAAGGAAGGGAGAAGGAGAGGGAGGGAAGGAGGAAGGAAAAAAGGAAGGAAGGAGGGAGGGAGGAAAGAAGAGAAGGAGGGAGGAAGGAGGGAGGGAGGAAGGAATGAAAGGAGGGAGGGAGGGAGGGAAAGAGGGAGAGAGAAAGGGAGGAAGGGAAGGAAGGAGGGAGGAAGGAAGGAAGGAAGGAAGGAAGAGAAGGGGTAAGAAATGGGTAGAAGGGAAGGAAAAAAGCATCAATGAATCATTTTTTATTATAGCTTTTTATTTACAAGATATATGCACAGGTAATTTTTCAGCATTAATTGCAAAACCTTGTCTTCCAATTTTTCCCCCTCCTTCCTCCCAGCTCCTCCCCAGATGGCAGGTAGACCAATACATGTTAAATATGTTAAAGTATATGTTAAATACAATATATGTATACATGTCCATACAGTTGTTTTGCTGCACAGGAAGAATTGGACTTTGAAATAATGTACAATTAACCTGTGAAGGAAATCAAAATGCAGGAGGTCAAAAATAGAGGGACTGGGAATTCTATGTAGTGGTTCACACTCTTTTCCCAGAGTTCTTTCGCTGGGTGTAGCTGGTTCTATTCATCACTGCTCTATTGGAACTGATTTGGTTCATCTCATTATTGAACAGAACCACAAATATCAGAATTGATCATCATATATTATTGTTTAAGTATATAATGATCTCTTGGTCCTGCTCATTTCACTCAGCATCAGTTGATGTAAGTCTCTCCAAGCCTCTCTGTATTCCTCCTGTTGGTCATTTTTTACAGAACAATAATATTCCGTAACATTCATATACCACAATTTATTCAGCCATTCTCCAGTTGATGGGCATCCACATAGTTTCCAGTTTCTGGCCACTATAAAGAGGGCTGCCACAAACATTCTTGTACATACAGGTCCCGTTTCCCTTCTTTAAGATCTCTTTGGAATATAAGCCCAGTAGTAATATTGCTGGATCAAAGGGTATGCACAGTTTGATAACTTTTTGAGCATAGTTCCAAATTGCTCTCCAGAATGGCTGGATTCTTTCACAACTCCACCAACAATGTATCAGTGTCCCAGTTTTCCCACAGCCCCTCCAACATTCCGCATTATCTTTCCCTGTCATTCTAGCCAATCTGACAGATATGTAGTGGAATCTCAGAGTTGTCTTAATTTGCATTTCTCTGATTAATAATGACTTGGAGCATCTTTTCATATGGCTAGAAATAGTTTCAGTTTCTTTGTCTAAGAATTGTCCTTTGACCATTTATCAATTGGAGAATGGCTTAATTTCTTATAAATTAGAGTCAATTCTCTCTATATTTTGGAAATGAGGCCTTTATATGAACCTTTGACTGTAAAAATGTTTTCCCAGTTTATTACTTTGCTCAATGCATCCTTTTTAAAGGAACAGAAAATAACTAAAATAAGTTCAGAGAAAGACAGAGTTAAATATTACAGCTTTAGAACTAGTGTTCTGAGCTTCTTACATAATAAGAAATATTTTACATAATAATAATTACGGAGATTTATAGTTTTAGACATAATCTTTTTTGTCTTTTTATATAGAAATGCTCTTGTTTGTTGGTGGTTGTCAAGAAAAAAAAATATATATGACAGTCTGTAAACATCAAAACTAGAAGATTTATAATTATTATAGCATGAGAAAACTCAAGCCAAGTTTGCCAACAATCAATTTAACTCCCTCTGCATGATCTGTCTATTTCATGGAAGAGAAGTCTTTACATGCTTGGAGGTAGATACTTACTAGTGGGTTTGTTACCCTCAACCTGGTTTAGCGTCTTTGCTGAGAACAGTTACTGGAGTATGGCTGCTGCACATGTTGACAGCTTCTTATCGTCACAAATGAGATTTGAGTGTCAGGTGCACACCAAAATTGAATGAACCGTTATGAAGAGGGTTGAGCAAGCTTTTACACCAGAGGTGCTAATTGTCCTTGAATATCCATATGACCCAATTTATTTCAGGGGCAGCAAGATGGCTCACTGGATAGAGTGCTGGGCTTGGAGTTAGGAGGACTAGAGTTCAAATTCAGTCTCAACTATTAGCTGTATGATCCTAAGAAAATCACTTAACCTATTTTCTCATCTCTAAAATGAAGAAGGAAATGGCAAACAATGGAGCCATTTTCACGACTGTTCATCCAATTTTGGTATCCATAGGGTGGTCATAGGGATTCCTTGGAAAGATAAAGAGAATGGACAGACTTAGTTTCATTGAATAATCAAAGGGAATAGGAAATGTTACTTCATGAGTCTTTGAGTCATATCATATTATAGTGACGATGAGAGGTATTTGCCAAAAAGACATCCCCCAAATAATTGCAGTTTATATACAAACATTAGCTGTTGTGAAAGGAATAAAAAGAGATCCAGCAATTTTACAAAGAAATAGAGCCTCCAAATAAAATAAACATAGACTATGATACTTCAACAGAAAGGCATGAAAAGCTGAGAATAACAAGAAATACATAGGAAACCATGATTTAGGAAAGAAGAATGAAAGAGATAAAGAAACTTCATATTTTTATATCATAACTATTTTATTTATGAAAAACAAGTGGTAGTTACTAAATATTGAAAAGCACCAAATAATTCATAAGGAAAAATATATGTACTGATGTAAGAATTGTTTCTAAAAAAGCTACTGACATGTCCAAGAAAATTTATTAAAAATCAAGAAGAATAATGATGAGAAAAAGATTAAAAACACAACTCAAACTTTAAGTAATTTTTGATAAAAATGGGAAATAGACAAGCAAAATGATATTAACAATCATGATTATATATAGGAGTTTGAACAATGCAGATCCATGGCTACAGAAGAATCTATATAGGTCTGTATTTTGGTATTTGGCATACCTTTGGCTTATTTATACAGTCAAGAAAACTGGTGGCTAAAGTCAAAGTTTAGAAAGTTTATTTTATAAAATCTTACCAAAAAGGAAAGTGTATTATTATGAAAAGTATCATTCCATAAAGTAGAAAGAAGCAGTAGAAAGTAAAATCAGTTTAAAGAAAGTTTGACAAAGGGTCAAGTTTGTAAAATCATTCCAAGAGAATTTAAGAATGGGAAAAAAGGAAAAAAACAGGGAAAATGGTAAAAGTTTAAAAACATTACTCTATCAAATTGTTTTCATTCTTAGAAATATTGGAACCATTACAGAGGACCCTAACATCATATTTCCAGATGTGCCTTTAAGTGAATTATAGCAAAATGGTTTAAAGAGGACAAAAATGAAAAAAAAAAAAAAAAAAGTCACCTGAATCAGACCAAATATCAAAGGGGCTCTATATTGAACGATAGTAAGAATACAGGTGGACAATCCATATGCAAGGTTTCTGAAGGAAAAAAAAAGATACCAAAGGTAAGAAATAATAATAGACCTTATTACTATCCAATAAAATGTTGATGATGAAAAGGCAGCTTGTTAAATAAAGCCAGATGCCACTTTAAGGGCTTTTACACCAATGTGTATCCTCTCCTTGCATCAAAATCTGTTAATATTCCTTGAAAGAGGTAACAAATAACTGCTTAATGACCTTTTGACCATAAATATAAAGGATAAAATAGGAGAGATGCATACTCAGAAATTTGTTAGCTTGGAGAAGATCCTGTACAAAGTCCAGGTGAAAGAAGGATTCTCTGTAAATGGCGAAGCTGCCTAAAAACTCTGTTTACAAATAGTATTATGCCTATTAACTAAAAACTGAAAACAATGCAGAGCTCCCCAAAGAAACATAAAACCATTCAAAAAAGTTTGATTTGACCAGGAAAATCAGTGAAGACTATTTATTGCTAAGATTTTTTTAAATTAAATGTGCCGTTGAATGGATAACTTTAAAAAGTTATCTATTTATCTGTATATCTGGGAAAGACAGCACAGCCAGGCCTGAAATTGAGCAGGAAGCAGGGAATGTGGGATGAATTCATTGGAAAGTTGAAAAGCCCCTTTACTGATTATGAAGTTCACATGGAAACACAAACATCTTTTTATTATTAACATTCTAATGATTGTGCTATATGAAAGATTCTTTGAATACAATACATTTCAAAGAATCAAAAAATGAATATGAAATAGAGGGGATAGAAGAGTTGCACAATGGATGTGAATAGGCTGTATATAAAACTAATAAGGAGTTTCAGAGATATAAAGCTAAAAGTTGGGCTTGTCATGTGGCAAGGGCAAAGAATAAAAGATACATAGCCAAAATGTCTACTTGTGTCCTTATAATGTTAGAGGGGAGCAAAGAGGCTTACAGTGTATTAAATTAATTTCTTCTGATGAACTTATGGAAAAGAGTCACAAAAGATAGGAAAGAATGGAGGGGTTCCAATTTACATCTATGGAAGGAATTTCTCAATCAATAAGATAACAGATCCACTTAAGTATTTAAGCACTTTGCTCCTTTCCAATGCATACATGGCCAAAGGATATGAAAAATATGGTTTTTAAAATATTTTTCTAAGTACTTTTTTTAATTTAGCATTCATTTTAAAAATTGAGTTCCAAATTTTCTCTCTCCTTCCCTTTCTTCCAACCTCCTTTCAAGCAATTTGATATAGGTTATATATGTGCAATCATGCAAAACATATTTCCATATTAATCTTATTGTGAAAGAAAATAGATTTTTTAAAAGCCAAGAAAAAATGTAAGCATGCTTTTTATCTGCTGACTACATTAGTTCTTCCTTTGGAGGTGGATCATATTGCTTATTATAGTAATCTGTTTGTAAATCTTGACCATAGACTCCAAAAAGCAAGGACAATGCTTTATCTCCATATTTCTCCCTAAAATTAGCATAGTCCTCTATATACACAAACACATAAACCATCAAACAAACTTTGTCGAGTGGCTGAATGAATATAATGTTTTACCGTTCCTCTTTTTAAAAATTAGTCAGGATGTTATGGTCAATATTTTATATTGGGCCACTATCAATAGGCATCTTGATGTCATGACTATCATTGCCTAAGCAATGAAGAGTATCTTCCCAACAAATAGCTCTTTTTGGGACAATGGTAATCAGATTAACATTTGTGCTGCTACTGGGAAAAGTGCTATAATTACTGCCCTAACATCACAAAGAATCTCTTGTCTTAAATATTGTAGACTACTTTGGCAGAAATTCCCTTCTCTGGGTACTAGTTCCCACTACTCGAATCCAAATTAGTCTTATCCCTCCTGTGTTCGAGTCTGAGTTCTGCTGACCATTTCTTGAGGAAGTCCATTCCACCTGTGAAAAGCTGTGATTTTGAAGAAGATTTTCATGACAGTAAGCCTGAATTTATTTGCCTTTTTGTAACTTCTAATTCTGTGCCTCTTGGTTCTGTCCTTTGGGGCCAAATAAAACAAATCTAATTTCTCCTACATATGATAATCCATCAAATACTTGAAGATAACTATTATATTCCCCACTTCTTTCCCCCAAGCTAAATATTCCCAATTCTTTCAACTAATACTAATATAATATGGACTCTAGATCTTCTACCATCCTGAATGCCTTCTTCTGAACTCTCTGTTGATTATAAAAGTCTTTCACAAACTGTGCTGCCCAGAACAATACTGTAGCGATAGTCTGACCAACTTGGAGGATTATCACCTTATTTCTCATAGGAAAGTAGTCCTAACTTAAGATAGTTTATCTTCAGCATTTTTAGACAATCATAGGTTAACATGAATTTTTAATTCCCTAAAACTGTCAGATATTTTTAAAATTGCTATCTAAACTATACCATCACACCTTTTACTTGTGAAGCTGAATTTTTGAACCCAAGTATGAGATAAGACAGCAAGATAACAGCCCAGACTTTCGAATTACAAACCAAACATTCTTGAAGGATAGCTTAGTGAATAAAGATATCAGCCCCAACTTCCTTTCTTTCCCTCATATTCTCCAAAATCATGCCACATCACTCCCAATAGCAATATTCTAGGATGCCACATCATTCTCAAGGCTGGGTGGCTTGGAAGGACCAGGAGATCATTATATACTTCAACAACAATACTATATGATGGACAATCCCCTCTCCAACAATGAGATGAGCCAAATCAGTTCCAAAAGAGCAGTAATGAACTGAACCAGCTGTTAACTACGAACCACTACATAGAATTCCCAATCCCTATATTTTTGTCTGCCTACATTTTTTATTTCCTTCACAGAATAATTGTATATTACTTCAAAGTCTGATTCTTTTTGTACAGCAAAATAACTGTTTGGACTTGTATACATATATTGTATTTAACTTATACTATAACATATTTAACATGTATTGGTCAACCTGCCATCTGGGGGAAGGGGGGAGGGGAATAAAAGGTTTTGCAATTGTCAATGCTGGAAAATTACCTATGCATATTTTTTTTGCAAAAATAAAAATTAAATTAAATTTTAAAAAAGATTAGGTGGCTTGGGATTTCTTGAAAAGTATGAGGGTCTCTACTATTATTGGGATTTCTACTACATCATTCCCAAGGCCTGCACCACATAGTAGATGCACCTGGCTGGATCCAAATAAGGAGCACTTCTTAAGTTTCAAGAACCCTGCATTTGAGGGACATACCCTTCTCCTGAGCAGGTGCACTAGAACATGCCTTTGTCAAATAACCTTTGTGAAGAAAGAAGCCCCATTAATATGATTTAGCAAATCCTCAATCCTAGATTCTTATTATGCTTTTGCTGATGTAGCTGGAGTTAATGTGCATGTGAGTTCCTTCTCCCCTAGGATTCCCCCCTCCCAACTCCTCCCTAACCCTCTAGAGTAAGCCCTTATTTCCTCTCTCCCTCCCTCTCTTACTTTTAAATAATGCCTCTTCACTCTCAGCCCCCACTAGATTCCCTTTTGGTTAGTCCATGTGCCTTTCACAAAATGAAACCCTCCTTTTAGCTACAGCAATGCCTTTGTGAGTTTTTCACAAAGCTCTCCAACACCTAATCCCTAGATCAAAGAGTTATTTTTTAAAAACTTGATAAACAAACTTAGTAAAGTTTGTTTGATGGTTTATTTGTTTGTGTATGTAGAGTATGTGTTGAGGAAAACACATATGCAAATGCTTTATAAACCATAGAGCACTATATAAATTGTTAGCAGTTGTTATGCCATGTTACCTTTATATTAGGCACTTATGTGTTTGTAGATTGATCAGGCTTCTTCTCACTCAGCTTCCTAAACATTTTCACTTGGGAATTATTAAGTAGGATACCCATCCACTATCTTGCTTCTTTATGATACATGGCTTAGCTATGTTACATAGCATTGCAGCTTTGTCAAGGCATTTTCTTTTTCCATCCAAAAATCCAGTTTAAAATATTTGCTAGCAAGCCAGAGATTTTTGGACCTAGATTCACTTAACCTAAATCTCTACTCCTGTAACTTAAGATGCTATCCCCTTGTTCTGTTTCCAGCGATGATAAGAACAGCTGCTCACCATACCTTGTAACAAAATGATATGTTGTGTAATCACCAATCTACTGAATTACTTACCCTCTTTGGAATAGATCTCATGGGAATATTCCTCAGTATGAAGAAAGTCTTCTTTAACATCACAGCAATATACTTTTTCAAAGCAGCAAATTCACTGCTTATTGGTGCAGCAATTGAATCTGTTCGGCAAAACTTTAAATTACTTGATAGGCTAAAGTGTTTCAAATAAATCTAAACCAACCAAGGGTGCAGATGCATTAATGAGATAAATGATTATAAGTAATACAGTAGCCTCTCCAATCTGCTAAATGAAGAAGTACCAGGGGAAGATTAGAAAGAAAACAACAGTACTGAAGAAGTTTAGTAACCCTGTTAGTCAAATAACATGTATTAAGTGCTTACTATGTGCTAGAAACTTTAGTAAGGCTGAGGGATACAAAAAATGGCAAAAGACATCACTCTCAGTAAGCTCATAGTTTAATGGGGAAGACAACATGCAAACAATACGGGATAAGTCAAGAGATAATCAAAAGAGGGAAAGCACATCAGGACCAGGAATACACCACAACAGCAGTATTGTACAATGAATTACTGTGAATGACTCAGCGATATGATTCAAGACAATCTCAAAGGACTCGTAATAAAGCATGCTATCTGCCTCCAGGAAAAAAAAAACTGATACTGTCTAAATACAGACTGAGCTGTGCCAGTTTTCTGTTTCTTTATTTCTTCAAGTCTTCTTTTACAAAATGACTAATGCAGAACTGTTACATGATTGAATATGCATAAACTATGCCCATGTATCGGGGTGGGGGGAGAGAAGAGGTAGAAAAGGAAGGATAGAATCTAAAACTCAAAATTTTAAAAATGTTTTTAAAATTGTTTTAACATGTAATTGGTGGAAAATAAAATATTAAAAAGAGGGATTGGGAAAGGCTTCTTGAAAAAGGAAGAATTTTAGCTGGGGTTTGTAGGAAGCCAGAAAGCAGAAATGAAGACAGAGAGAATTCCAAGCAGTGAAAATACTTGAAGTTGAGAGACTAAATATTATGTGAGAAAATAAAAGAAAGTTAATTACAAGGGGGAGGTGTAAAGAATAAGAAAATTGAAAAGGTGGGGAGTCAAGTTGGGAGACAGATTATAAAAGGGCTCTAAACAGGGAATTTTATATTTGATCTTGGAGGTTATAAGATGACACTGGAACTTAATTTATGGAGGGGAGTGACAAGGTCAAATCTGTGCTTTAGGAAGACAGGGAGATCATTTTGATAACTAAAAAGAAGATAAACTGGAATGAAGAAATACTTGAGGTAGAGAGAACAATTACCAAACTAATAGTTCAGGTATGAAATGAGGAAGGCCTATACCAGACTAGTGCCAGTGTCAGAGAAGAAAAGCGGATATATGGGAGATAATTACAAAGGAAAATCACTAAACATAGTAACAACTTACAGAGAAAGTGAGGTGTTGAGGAAGACTACTAGGTTACAAGCCTGATGATGAGGAAAATGGTGATGGGGAGGGGAGGATGAGTTTAGTTTTGGGCATGTTGAGTTTAAGATATATAGATATAGATACAGACACGGAACATGCAGGTGAGATGTCAGAGAAGCATTTGAAGAAACAGGACTAGAAGTCAATGGAGAGGTGAAGATTGGATCAAGAAACTTGAGAGTCATCATCATAAAGTGATAACTGAAGCTGTGGGAGCTGGTAAGATCAACAAGTGAAATAGTATAAATGAAGAGGAGAATAAGTCGCAGGAGAGAGCTCTATAGATCTGGATGAGAATCTAGCAAAAGAGACTGAGGAGTTGTCTGACAGATAGGCAAAGAACCAGGAGAGATTGGTGTCCAGAAAATCTGGAGAGAAGAGAGTATCAGTATTAAGAAGGCAAATGAAAGTGTGGAAGGCTACAGAGAGATACTTGAGAAAAAGTTAGATTTGGCGATTAAGAAATCATTAGTGAGTATGGAGAGAGCAGCTAGACTAATTGAAAAGGAAACATCAGTTGTAGATAAGTTTCTCAATGAGGTTAGCCAAAAACAACAAAAAAAGTAAGAGATACGAGATATCTAATTGGAATATTTTGAAGATTGTGGGAAGGAAACATGGTCATGTTTATAAACAGTGGATCATCAGCCAGAGATTGAACATAAGTGAGAGTGGGATAATAGAGAGGACAATCAGCTTGAGAAGACAGGACATAATGGGGTCATTTGTTCTGATATTAGTGTGAGAAGGCCCCCTTCTTCATGTGACATGGGTTGACATAATGGTAGATAAAATGGCAGGCTTCTAGGTGATATGAGGAGGAGGCACTAGAAGAATGGCACTTGATAGAATGTGTGTCTCTTTGATCCCCTGCAGGCCTAGAGCTGTAAGCAACAATCTCCTCTCTATCCCACTCTTTTCCTTTCTCCCTCTCTCACTTTTTCTTTTCCCACTCTCCCTCCATCTGTTTCTCTCTGTGTGTCTCTGTCTTCCCCAGCCTCTCACTTTCCCTCAGCCTTCACCTCCCTTTCTTCCCTCTTTCTCATTCTTTGTAGACAGGAAGAGGACAGCTTAGGAAAATAGCACAACAAATAAAATGGGTCTGATGGTATCTCTTTGACCGCTTGCAAACACAAAGAAGCCAGACTAGAAATAAAACCAGCACTAATGACCCAAAACCCCTTTTCTGAAAGGCAGAGTCTCTGAATTTCAACTGTCTCTTGGGCCAAACTCCAAAGATCTCTCTGACCTCTAAAATCAAGCTGAGAATACTGTTTATCCCCTCTGCCTCGAGTTCTCTCACTAATTTACCCCTTGATATTCCTCTTTCTAATAATAATTTATTTTTATTATGACTTTTCCCTTACTTTTCTGCCCTTCTCCTTTAAGACTTCTCTTACTCTCTTTTGTTCCTGTGCCCTCATATTTCTCTTTTGAGTTTAATATACTTCTGTGTTAAGATCTTTCTGTTGGGAGAGAGGGGGAGAGGAATATTTAGGTGTCCTATTATGCTCAATCTTCCTTTATCTAATTCAGACAAAAATTATTTTTCATAAGATATGTTCACCTCAACCCCTTCCTTTATATTTAAATATTCTTTATCCTTTTCACTTCTATGGCAGTGATTTCTCTTGTTTTAGTCCTTATTTGTTTCACAGTATGTACTCTCTCCCTCTTATTTCTGTTTTCTTCTGTGACCATCAAAACATGAAAAATAACCATAGTCCTCTGTCATCTTTACCTTTCTCTACCATCCATAAAAATATTGGGGTTCTGAGAAAACATTTGTTTCATATTCCCCTTTAGCATGTAAATAACTCATCCCCATATATTCTCTTCTAATAAAATAAATGTGTTTATCTTCCTATTTTTCTTTTGACTTCTTATATTTCCATTGCAAAATATCTGCTCAGTTCTGGCCATTCCTAGTTAGTGTCTGAGGTCACTTTTGAACTCAGGTCTTCCTGGAAATTTATTTCATTAAGGGTCCATTCCATATCTCCATTCCCACTCTCACCCTCTTTAGAGGATTATACTTAGTTTTGCTGGGCAAATTTCTTCTTTGGCATCTGTTCAGACGGGTTGAGAAACCAGGAAGCTAGTTTGCAATCAAAGATTAGAGTGCCTAGCTGTTTAGTACTTGGTATAAGTTTCTAGTCAAGGCCTTGAGAAAGAATTATGGAAGAAGGGAAAAAAGAGCTACAATCTGGTCCCGTAATCCATATTCCTTAACAGAGGAGAACATTTGGATATGTCAAAAAAAATTTTAAATAATAAATAAAAATAAAATTCACTCTGTGAAATTGGTCATATGTATACATCTGTCTAAGTTTATATATTGTAGGACAGAATGATCGTCCTTGATCCACCACCTGTGGACAGGCAAAAAAACGTTATTACTGGATATGCAAAAGGAATAAAGAGAATAGTAACTCAAAAAAGAGGGTTCACTAAAAGTTTAAGTTGTCTATAATTGTCCCACTTTGGGCTTTTTCAACTTTCTTTCATATAGCATATGAAAGAACTAAATAAATAAATGAACTTTGTTTACCTAAGCTTTGAAAGACAGAGATCATTTTCTTCCTATTCTCCCTTCCCCTTTCCCCAAATATGCAGTAGGAATAACCCAATAGCAATTTTCATTTTGTATCTGGAAGCATTTGTTACACAATTAACTTCAGTCGGTTAATGGTGAAACTTCACTTTAAGTCTTCAGTAGTCAAGACAGGATTACTGGGTTAAAATACCACAATACTAATATAAATATGTAAGAATGTGAAAGGGATATTGTAATTGTAACTACACAATAATTATATCAATTCCATATTGAGATATTGAGACAATGATAAATTATAAAGAGAAGGGATGAATTAACCAAAACTACTTAAGAGTATAACAAAAGGATTTCAAAACTGTGTTTAAAGTACTTACTAAAAAGAGGTATTTCTCCAAAATATATCAGTCTGAAGTAATTAAGTATGGTTTGCCTCTTGAGAAGAGAATTGGGGCATGAGATTAATGAGAGTATACATTGGTGGGAAGTGATCTGCCAGGCTAATTGAATAAGCCAACCTAGCAAAGTCTTAGTATTTTCTTTAATTTTACTCTAACTCCACAAAAATTAAGTAAAGCACTATTTTGTACAAAGCTGGTCAATTATGGATTCTGAGTCTGGATAAGTTGGCTTCAAGTCCTGAAGCATATTAGTTTATTACTAATGACTTAACTTCTTCAATACCAAGCAACACCTGGACTATATACATTGAAAAGCAGGTGCAAACTGCATCAATACTTTTCTCACCTGTTGTCTTGTATGAATAAAATAGCAGTTTCAGAGCCAAAACACACATACAGTACTGTGCCCCTGGGCACTGGCAATAGAAAGATAAAATAAGATATAGTCCCCTATGCTCAAGAAATTTACAATATAATTGGAGGAGGGGAGATGAAAATGACAAATATAATTAAGTATAATACAATATGCTAAGGAGGACAGCAAGATTCATCTTCCTAAGTGATTCTGGGCAAATCACTTAACCCCGTTTGCCATAGTTTCCTCATTTGTAAAATGAGCTGGAGAAGAAAATGGCAAAATATTCCATTATCTTTGCCAAGAAAACCCCAAATGGGATCACAAAAAGTTAACAACAAATATGAGAACCATATAGGAGAGATCAAAACAGTACTAAAAGTGATTCAAAAGACCCATAACTTGGGAGATCTGGGAAAGTTTCAAGGAGGGGGGAGATTGAGCTGAGTTTTCAATTGAGGGAAAGATATCAATAGGTATAGGAGCAGGGGAAATTATCTCAACTCTTTTGCAAGTGCAAGGGAAATGAGGTGGGAAACAATTGTGCAAGAAGGGGAACAATGAGTATGACTAACCTAAAGTATATTCAAGGTATCATATATGATAAGGTTGAAAACAAATATAAACTAAGCAGATTGTGACAGGCCTTGAATGTCAGACCAAAGAGTATTTTCAATAAGGAATGGGAAGCAACTTGAGAATTTTGAGGAGGGAAGTATATAAGGAATACAATAGCCACCTCAACTATTCATAGAATAAGTCTCAGAGAAGCTCAAAAAAATCACCTTGTCAGAGTAAGCAGCAATACATCCTCAATGCCCCTTTCCGGAAAGGACATTTGAATATCAACTAAAATCCAATATCCCAGTAGTTTTCCCTCCCCCACACTCAAAAACTTGAATCCTAACAGTCCCAGATCCAGGGTCTTCAATCCCTCCCCCAATACCTAATCCTCCTATATTCAAAGAAGAACTAAAAAAAAAAAAAAAAAAAAAGCTTCAAGACTTTACTAGTGGGTGCTACATTCCTCTCAGTGCCCAATCACTAGGGGAAGAGACATGACCATTCTCCTGTACTGCTCCCATGTTTTGTGATTACTCCCCCATCAATAGAGCTGTGTTGCTTAACTGTCCTGTGAGCTCCATGTTTCTTTGGGTAAGATTTTATTTTTTGGAATATTCCTAAATTTGTTAAGACAGGGAGAAGCAGTGAGATTTGTAATTTCAAAAAATTACTCTAGAAGCACTATGAAGGGTAAGTCTGAGAGAGAAAAGGCTAGAGATAGGAAGATCAATTAGGAGGTTATTACAATAGAACAACAGACATTAAAAGGGTCTGACCTAGCAGTAGTAGAGGTGGGAATTGAAAAGATATAGGTGGATATAAGAGATGTGATGAAAAATGAAAGAACCTAGCAATTGTTGGGCTTGTAAGAGTGAAGTGACAGGGAACATCTGGTAAAAGCTGATACTATTAAATTAGGCATTTAAGAAGACAAATATGAGCATAGATAAAATGGAGAGTTGATGAATCTAGCTTTGAGTGATGCAAGACAATTCAGTGGAGATACACAACAGGCAGTTTGAAATACAGCCCTCCTTGAACCAATTACTCTTGATTCCTCTATGAGTCTATTAATACATTCTTCATCCCATTTTTTCCACACTGCCTTAGAGGTAATCATCTTATCATTCCATCTTTGCTTAAACCCTCTTAGAAATCTCATTCTGCTTTGGTAAGTTTTCCCTTACAGCCACCCTAAGTTGCTTATTTTAAATGGTGATCCCTTGCTGCTAGTTCTGCACGCTAGAGCAAAATTGAACAGATCTAGATGATGTGAACTACAATTAGTAATTTGGAAATGCTTTAAAAAATGTTCGTGTGTGTGTGTGTGTGTGTGTGTGTGTAGCTGTGGCACACACACACACACACACACATATATACACACACAAACACATATACATCCAAATATACATTTACATGACACTCAATTTGCATCATTAACATTTTTATCATTACTTTCTTAAGTCTAGACAATCCACAAAAACAACAAATCCAGCTCTGACTTGTGACATTTGTTGATTTCCAAGATATAAATGCTCACACTGAAAATTAAACCATCAACTCTTGTGCATAGGTTCCAGGGGGCTTTAGTACACATTGCTGTCCACATTCCAGTCCCCTCCACAAATGAAGGTCCCTCTTGTGGTCCTTTATACAAGACTAGATCACAAATAGCTAACAATGAGCTGAAACCTTACTAAGAGAAAATGGGGACCAATGGATTTCTCTTCTCTTTCTAGACTTTGCCCAGATTATTTCCATTGAATGTTTCAGGAATTCTAGGAGATTGTATCCATTTGTAGATGGAGGTAATGATTCTATAATTTGATTTGCTCTTATTTACATTTACCTTTGCATCTTCATTAAGTGATTTTGCTTTTAGATTGACGACTATTACATGGTCTAGTAATATTGTGTTACCAGAAGGTATCTTGAACTATGATTTGCAAAACCAATTAGCCAAGCAAGTCATAGTCAACCTGGGGAAAGTAGCAAGGGGACACAGTGTCAGAATTCTCTGAAATTTCACCAATGTTTAAAAGTTAGCTTAATAAGAAAGAGTTTTGTTGTTTTGGGAATGCAAAAACCTTAAGAATGTTTCTATGCAAAGAAGCAATAGTGCAGAGTAGACAGGAAGCAGAGACAGAGTATGGCAAAAAATGACAAGTATTACTATTCATGCTTTACAGATGAGTAAACTTTTTAAGGTCACATAACTGACCAGCATTGGGGGCCAGGTATGCATTATAGTTTTCTGAAGTAGGTATGTGCTCCTAACTCTCCTGTAGAGAACATCTACAGCTCTCGGCCCCCTCTTTTAGAGGAGGGTGGGAAGTGGGGAAATGTTCCATATAAGAGCACAGCCAGAATCAGGTTCTTCCATTGGCTGGCTCTCTTGGGAGACTTTACCATTCTGGCTCCAGCAGCCACGTTAGAACACACGTGACTGACAGAACTCTCTAGCTTGACAGCTGGGGATCACCTCAGAATGGACAGATGGAGCAAGCCTTAACCCCGGCAGCCTGTCCTGAGGAGGCAGGGCCCAAAAGGGCAGGTAAGGTCTGAGGGTTTAAGGAGAGGCTCTGCCTTTGTGCCTCCCACCCCAAAAGTGGATGAGAAAGCCAATCACACTCATCCCATCTGACAGGAGAACTCTCCAGACAACTTTCCAGAATGTTCCACTTGGAAAAGCACTCATTTAGAGCACATTCTTTTATTCTCTTTGAGACTCTTCCTCATAATTAAATCTAGAGTAAAACTTGGAACTTAGAGAGAAACTAAGAGCATTTAGTTCAATGCCCTCATTTTGAAGAGGAAGAAACAGGCCCTGAAGTGGGGTGGCAGGCAGGGATATAACTGATTTGTAAAGTATTATTCTATGGTAATAGAAAATTAGCAATTCTATATAATAATGACAAGATAACAAGTGCTTTGTGACTTGCAAAGCACTTTGACATGCCTTCTATCATTTGATCCATGTAACAGCTTGTATAGCAGGTGCTTTTGTTACTTGTGTTTTAGAGATGAGGAAACAAAAAGCACAGAAAGATGAAGTGACTTGTTTGGAAGGCATTGTTTTATGACACGAGAGTACAAAAAGATAATAATAATAAGCAAATGATAATAAATTTAATATTTGTAAAGTGATTACACATACTTCACCTCACTATATCCTCATAGTCACTATATAATGTTGTGTTTTCTCCTTTTTTAAAGTTAAGGAATCTCAGCCTTACAAAGGTGAAGTGACAGACAAAATTTTTCTGTCTTGATAGGAAAATGATAAGAAATACTATATAATCATGAAAATAATCATAATATAACAATCTAACCTTTACAAAGCACTTTCAATATGTCATAACTCATATGATTTCCACAAATGGCCTATTATTATCCCCATTTATGATAGAGAAATAGGCTGAAAGGTTAAATGACTTAATCAGTAATATTACACACTCCATAGGTATATGCAATAGAAGTATTGAAATACTTCTAGAATCAATTCTGCATTCCAACACTTGTTACAAAATAGTTGATATTTCAGTATGCAAACTGAAATCTTTTTGTATAAATTTTTGATTTCAGAGAATTAACTCTGTAGTATATTATTTTTCTATTATTTTCCTTTTGATAATTCTTCTGGATAATCACCCTATCCCCTAATTGAACCTATCAGATAGTCAAGGGGAAAAAACCACATTGATTTCTGATAATATATATAAAATTCTGTCAGAAATATCTCCAACTTTGCCTGAGAAGGGAAGATACCTATCATTATTTGATAACCAATGCTAAAATCAGTCTATACCATTACTCAAAGTTCTATTTCTTTCTTTTTTCCTTTCATTTACCTCATTGAAGTCATTTCATGTTTTTCATCTCATTTTGCTTACATTATTCTGCATCAATTCATAAAATTTTCCCCATGTTTCTTTGAACTCCCCATAGTCCTCTTCTTTCACTGAACAATATCACTTTACATTCATATGCTATGGCTTGTATAGCTACTCCATAACGAACAAACACCATTTAATGAACATCCTTTTTGTTTCCCCATTTCATAAATATAAATTGTTTGAGGGCCTTTTTGTCTTGGTATACTCAGTACCTTTCACAGGGCCTCCCCCAAAGTATTGCTTACTACCTTTTGTTTGATTCTTTGGTACCACAACATGTTCCTATGGATTTTTTGGTTGCATATTAGCTATATCCATCTTTGACCACCTTGGGATATATGTTCAATAGTAAGATCACTGGGTCAAAAAAATCAACAAGTATGTTATTACGGTTTTATGTGCTAGATATGGTGCTAGACTCTAATCATAGACAAATGAAATAGTTACTACCTTCAAAGTATTTACATTCTATTGGGGGAAACCACATGTATGTAGACATATAGATTATATAAAAAATAATTAAAATGTAGTTTTGAAAGACAAGATTCAGGATTCAGTAAAGGCTTTGCATGGAGAGCTAGATCTTAGTTTTGAAGTAAAAGAGTCTACCAGGTAGAAGAGAAAAAAAAATACTATAGGGATAAGAAATGACCAATAAAAAGATTCTAGATACAGGAGATGGAATATTATCTATGAAGAATGGGAAGAAAGCCATTTTGACTAGATTGTAGAGTACAGGAAGGAAATGATGCATAATGAGTCTGGAAAAGTAGATTAGGATTGGTTGTGAAAGGTTTTAAAACAAAGCCAACATTTTTTGTTTTGTATTTGCATTCCTAGCACTTAGCATAGTTTCTGATACAGTAAGCATAAGCCCTTGTTGACTTGACTTGTTATCTTGGAAGCCTTAAGGAGCCTAAGGATGGAGTATAGAATGATAAACCTGAATTAAGGCACTTTAGCACCAGGTGGAATTAGGAGAGGAGGCAGAACACCAAGTAAGAGGCTGTTATAATATCCAGGTGATATGACTTACTTTATTCCCCTGTCAGGAAGAAGCTATTATTAAGATAGCCCAGGCAATAAAACTCAGGACAGCCAAGGTGTTTGTAATTTAGAGAGCGTTTATTTACCAGCCAGGATGGACTTCTCAGAGTTCCCTCCCAAACAGAAGTAGAGACAGTCTTATAAGCATTCTTGTTCAGCCTTCCTGTTACATTTGACGTTAAAAAGTGACTCGACTTTCCGCTTACAGGGGGAAAAATAGGGGGCTTATAGGATGTAAGGAGAATACACAATGGCAGATGTTTGACATAGATTGTTAGAATAGATCAGAGGTATCGAACATTGGTAGGCAAGCATCCTTATGGAATAAATACTCCTAGGAGCACTGTTGAGCAAGCACTTTGTAGAGCAAAACACTTCCCTTAGTCTAGCTGAGCAAATATTTCTCTGTGAGCCTGAGGCCCTTTGACCTAAGGCTGGGAGGGGAGGCCAGTCTTTTGTCCATTTCACTGCCCCCTTTTTGTGTTCATAGTTGTGACTCATCTGAGGCCAACGGGGAATAAGTCATCTTGAGGGTGAAAAGTTTCAGGGTCTGTATATGGTCCTGAAGGTCCTGAGATGTGGCGCTTAATTATGCAGGAAGCTAGGAGGAGGAAGAAGAGAAACAAGAGGACTGGACCTCCAAGTCCTGAAAGGAGGGAAGTCAGCCAGGGGGACCAGTTATAGACTGACTGATAGCAGGACATTGAAGCCTTACGACTGACCTCCTGGTCATCCAACTGCTTATGCAAGGAGGCGAGTGATTCCCTAATGACCCCCGACTGATTTGTGTAGAAGCAACAAGATTCTCCCAGCGCCATACACTGTTTCATGAACAGCAAATCTAATCCACAGCAGTTCTGTAATACAACCTCTGCTAGGGAGTCCACTGATTTTTCTAAATGGGTGATGAGACTCTCTAGGGTCCTAATGTCTGCATCAACCTGAGAGCTAAGAAGGCAAATGTAGGGCTGGAGAAACTGAGGCAAGATAGTCAGAGAGCTCCCAACATTCTATTAATTGAAGAGTTTGATTGACTCGACAAGACTTTATTCTCAAAGTTTCCAGTGGTGAAGGTGAGTTCTCAATAACATGTTCTGATAGGAGCCAGGAAGTCTGGACTCCCCCTTATCTTGAGTCTCACATTAACAATTTATAACCTTAGAGCAAGTGGCCCTCAGTCTTTAATGAACCAGGGGGGGGGGGTTGCAACTAAGGGATTGAGGCAGAACAGTTAAAGAAACTGAGTCAGAACAATTTAGGGAAATTGAGGCAGAACCCATTAGGGAAACTGAGTCAGGGCAATTAAAGAGGACTGTGGCACAACATTCCACACTCTCTCTCTTCTGAATAAACCAAAATAGTACTAGAAAAAAAACTTCAAGGACAATACTCTCCCTGATAACCCCAGAGTTAACAGCTGTACAAAGGCTCCCTTGTCACAAGCATGTCAGGGCCTCTGCAGTTGGGGCACCATTTCAGCCAGAGAATCCAGTTTGAGATGGAAAGTTCCCTGTGAGTTGAGTGGTCTGCAGTCATTTATGCACTTAACTCAGCCTCTGCTTATAGAGCAGCAGGGCTCAAGGCCCATTCAGAGGGGCAACTCTCTCTAGGGGAGAAGAATGAGGCTTGGAGTAGCTTCACCTGTCCCTGCCCAAAGGAGCAGACAGGACTGCAGAAAGGATCAGATTGCAGAGCAGATTATGCACAGTTAGATCATCAAGGCAGGCAAATCCCAAACTTTTAGATGCCTGATATCCAACTACAAGGTCCTTTGAGATTGCTGAAATACTAATTAATGAACTGGGATTACAGGACTGGAAAAACAGATCAGAGAGACTGCCAGTCCCAAGACAGATGTCTGATTTTTGGTTGTTTCTAAAAAAAAAAAATCCCCAAAACTGAGTCTGCCAGGGCAATTCCAACAGAATAAGGGGTTCCAAAGCTAAAGCATAATAAAAATGGAAAAAAAAAAAAAAAAAAAACACTGTTTAAAAGACTTCCAAATTCAATCTGAACTATAAGATAGGGGTGGGGCAGAAGTACCTAAGGCAAAGTGAATAGGAACTAGGGGTTCCTATTCTTTCAGGCATTTTAAGAAAAATATACCAGTTTCCCCAATGTTCTATTTCTTCCTCTCTTTTATCAAATGACCATTCCATATATAAATCCCAAGAGTGAATCAAAATCCCTATACATAACAGACTAGTACATTTCCTAAAAATCTCTCAAATAGAACAGCAACAGTTACATAGTTTTAACTCCTATCCCAAATCTTAAACACACAGGCAAGGTTTAACAGTTATTCATCAACATTCCCAAAGTCCTCCATATCAGTTCAAAGTACACTAGAAGCAGGGTCCATGGTCTCGTTTAAAAACTGCTGCCCTGTGAGAAATGGTGAGAGGCTCTCATTCCATGCAGAGGGTGGGTGTGCCGTGCTGACAATCAAAGCTGATCTATGTCCCAGAAGGAAGTCAGTATCTGTAATTTGACCAAAATCTAGAACAAAAAACCATAAATTTAACAAATAAAGGTTAGAACAGCCTGAGATAGAAAGACTGGTCCACCAGACTGCTGCAAAATGTGAAGAGCCAGCAGCTTCCTATGTGAAGATATGAGTTTGCTTCAGAGGACAGGCAAACAGCTGTACTCTCAAGTCTTAACAGCAATTAGGTCTCACAGACCACTGTTAATTGTTCTCTCATCATTTAGAAACCTTAAAAAACAAAACACAAATACTAGTAACAGATAGATGACCAAGCTAAATGCATATTTGCCTAAGCATTTAGGATTCAATGATTACATATAATGAGACTGAAAGTACCAAGGTATGACATAATGAATTGCCTTAACAATTCTATTGACCATTGCTCTGACCATAGAGATCAGTTACAGGAGAAAAAAAAATTGCAAGGACATAAGCAGTCAAAATTCAACCTTCAGCACCTGCAGAATAAAATAGCTTTAACCCAGTTTTATTCCAATCAATTGTCCCACTAACTGTCAGAGAGTGGAGCTTTAAAACTCCCAAATAGCATTAACTAATTAACTATAAATCCAAGAAATTTTACCTCCAATAACAGATTCTATTAATCAAATTTCTGATAAATCCTAAACAGATATCTGCCACAACTTTACAGTGATAACAGTAATTAATTTGTTCCAACAAGTTCACAACTTAAACAGTTATCATATCCAAGTAGATGTTTTATAAGTGAACATTATACATACAAATTAGTTTGCTTTTAAAATACCCAATACATCCCAAATTGCATATTGTCCATAACAGAAATATTTTCAAAAGGACAAAGAAAAAAAAACTTATTTTCAGAGGCCCTTTAAATAACCTCAGAATGACCCAATATAATAAATTTAAAACTTATACAAAATATCCAAATATGACATAAGAGAATCTGATTCTTTAAACTTTTAGAAATAATCCTACCAAAGTATGGATCACATTTATGACCATATTCCTCAAACAAGAAAACCATTATGTATCAAGAAACAAATATTCAGTCAATTAACCTAAAAGTAAGCCTGTCCCTTTAAATCAGTTTGCTGCACTAGCAGTAACTTGATTTAAAAAAAAAAAAGGCTGGAACACACTTACAGGGGTAAATGGAGAAGAGGATTCCATGTGGTCACCCTTCCCCCACTCCTGCACCCCTGAACAAAAATTCCCTCAGGTTCCCCACTCAAGTTCTTACCCGTTAATCCTTCTTGAGATTTAGCCCATCAGCTTATTTAGTTTCTCCCAATATCAAGTTTCTTCCCAAGTCCACCAGTTTCCCAACTTTCTCTTTCTCTTATGTTATATACTTAAATAATCTCTAACAACTTTCCTAACTAGAAGCTCCACTGCTAAAGTAGGAGAAAGCAATGGGGGAGGGAGGAGGTAAGTGAGTTGAATCTTTACCTTTGAAGACAAAGGATCCTCTTCCCGTTTCTCTCTCCCCCACCTCTTCTTTCCTACTGCCCCCCCCAAAAATACTTTCTTTTACTTCCTAAAACCATGCAAACCTTTAATTGCTCCTACAAATCAATCCTTCCTCAATCATCTACATTCCTCTTTCCTTTTTCCTTCAAAACCTGTAAGATTCACACTATGTAGTGAATAGCCCAAAACTCCACAAACTCCACACATGTCCAGCAGAGCTGGATTTAAAGTATAACTTATGTTAATAAATAACTCAATATGTTTCAGAAGGAAACAAACTGAACCAAACTAAATACAGGGTTTTTTTAACAAAAGTTTTTTTTTTTTTTCTTTTCTGCCTAAGTGTTATCTGACAGCAATTATCATCTCTCTTATCTGTCCACGTATAGCTTGAATTTTATTGCTCTTTACTTTAGCAGGCTTTGAAAACTCTCTAAAATCCCTGATTTCTCAGGAAAAAAAAAAAAAAAACTTTTCAGCCAGTTTTTTTTTTTTTAAAGTCCTGTTGCTTTTGCTTGCGAATTAGTGCAACAGATTAAAAGTTAGAAATCCCAAACAATTTTATACTAAGCACAGTTGCAATATTGTTCTTAAAAATTTTAACAGAGCTCTTCAACCATCAGACAAACAATCACACAGGACACACAGAGCAAGGACCACAACCAACAGAACAGACAAATCACACAGAACACCCAGAACACAAATCACAACTACAGAACAGACAGACTAATCACACAGACAGAACACATATTATGAGGGAACCAGATTAGACCAGGACTGTCACACAGCATTCCGTGAAGGCCAGCAAGGGCATTTAGCACTGCATCCAGCTTAACCACTTGTTACAGACGCAAGAGTGCTTACCAGACCAGATAGGAGGCTGCAGGATAATTATGCCAATTTTGAACCGAATTCAAAAATGTGGGTCTCACTCACCTGGTCCACAGAGATTACTAGAAACAGGGGCTGAGGAACGTTTTTCAGTGGCCACTCCCTAGGATCCATAACCTCTTTCTCCCTCCAGGGAGAGGGACTGGCCATCAGACTGAGCCAAAGGCTTAACTCCGTGGGACCTCCAAGTGAGATAGCAATAAAATTCAGGACAGCCAAGGTGTTTGTAATTTAGAGAGCGTTTATTTACTGGCCAGGATGGTCTTCTCAGTAGAGTTCCCTTCCAAACAGAAGTAGAAACAGGTTTATAAGCATTCTTGTTCAGCCTTGAAAAAAAAAAGTGACTCAACTTTCTGCTTACAGGGGGAAAAATAGGGGGCTTATAGGATGTAAGGAGAATACACAATGGCAGATCTTTGACATAGATTGTTAGAATAGATCAGAGGTATCAAACATTGGTAGGCAAGCATCCTTATGGAATAAATACTCCTCAGAGCACTGTTGAGCAAGCACTTTGTAGAGCAAAACACTTCCCTTAGTCTAACTGAGCAGACATTTCTCTGTGAGCCTGAGGCCCTTTAACCTAAGACTGTGGAGGCTGGGAGGGGAGGCCAATCTTTTGTTCATTACATTATCAAATAATTCTATTATCAGAAAATTCCTAAACCATTTAGTTAAGAACTCTTTAGCAACCCCCATTGTCTGTCTCCTAACCTAGGCATCTTCAAAAAACCTTTTCAGATATTGAATAGCATTACCTCTATCCAGGTACATTCCATCTAGCTCCTGACCCCCTTCCTCTGAATTGCCTTTATTTCTCTGGTCTCCATTAGAAACCTCTAAAAGTAAATTTCCCCAATAAAAGATTTGCTTACGATGAAAATCTTCTGCTAAGTTCTCTACAGGACCAAGCTCACTCTGAGGTAATTCTTTCTCTCCTTCTAGTCCTTTCCTTCTAATGATAATGATACCCTTCTCCTTACTCTAGCTAACTTTGATCAGTCTAACATTGCCAGACAATGGCTTTCTCACACTTCATGGAGTATTTCCTTTATCCTGGTCAATTGTGAGTTCTCCTGAGGGAACTTGTCTTTTTCCTTAATCTAACTATATGCTCTCCCAACTCTATTTCATACTTATCATTCCTAGTGTCTATTGTATCCCTTCATTTTGTCTGTAATCTCTTCTCCAAAATAAATATACCTTTTGTCAAAGAGAATGGCCATTGTGAAATTGTAAAATGTTTATTTTGAACTAGGTATTGCTATCCCACCACATCACAGGTAAGAGGTGATGAATATCCAACTGTGTAAGAAATAAAGAGAGGACAGAAATGAGAGACATAGGAGAAATTTAAAATTCTGCAATTGATTTGATAGTGAGGGAGAGCAAGGATAATTAAGTTTGGAAATCTGAGAACCTCAAAGGATGGTATAAGCCTCAACAGAAATATTTGGAAGCAGCATGGGAAGGTAGGATATAATGAATTCTGTTTTAAAGATGCTATTATGATGTCTGCGGAACAGCCAGTTGAGCATAGTATGAACAGTTTAGTTACTTTTCCAAATTAATTAAAGCATTTCACAGCTCTACCAAGGGAACATTATATATAATCTATATCTATGTGTGTTTTATATATATAAAATATTATATGATATATATGTAATATATTACATATAATATATATGATATATATTTTTTCTTCCTAAAAACGACAATTACTGTTTCTGAGGGTATGATCTTTGTCAATTTGATGTTTAAGAGGTGAAACTTTGAATTCTCTTATTATTAATGATTTATATGTCCCTGAGTCTGCAAGCTTTTGAAAACTGTCCATAACTGTTCTACTGATGGAAGGGTTTTAGTCACAAATGTTTGTATACACTTTCTAGGTATTTCAAATTTAGTTTTTCAACAAGTGGTTGAACAAAAGGTATTTTGATTTCATGAAATGCATTCAAGCTTTCATTTCACTGATTTTAATCAATAATAATCCCTAGTTCTGTGTGTGTGTGTATACACATTGTGTGTATACACACGTATTATATATAAATCAAAGGAAACCAATCATATTGAAATACAGTTGTCAAAAAATATTTTTTTTTACTTTACAAACACAGGGTAAGAACTTTTGCTTTAAACTGTTGAAGTAACTTCCCCTGACTAATTGAGATCTAAGTCATTTAATAATGTTATACATAATGTAGAATATAGAAATACTTTCACAAACTTGTGAGAGTTTTCACAGCTAAAGTTTCTAAGACAACTAAAGTTTACAATTCAACTGTTCTAATTTTTACACAATAAAGTGAATTTATTCCATAAACCTAAAAAAACTTGTCTTCAAACCAACATTTTTCTTACCTCCCTAAGGAAAGGCACTCAGAGACATTCTCATAGAGATAGATTGGATGATATTGTCTCTTGTATTTATGTAACAGGCAATTATAATTACATAATGTTCAATTTCTCTTTGTTGTTCTATTTACATTGTTGTATTTATGCTCACTGTTTATGGATTTTGCTTGCTTTATCCTATATAAGTTCATATAAGTATTCTTCATAAGACCTCTTGAAATTCTTCACTGTTTCTTACATCACACTAATAACATCCAAATATGTTAACATACCTGAGTTTGTTTAGACATACCTCTGTGGGCATCCATTCTTTTATACCACAAAAGTGCTACAGTGAATATTTTCCAACATTTCTGTTTGTGTATTGACTTCACCTCATCTAACAAACTGCCACATAATCATACCTATTTTTGTTGTTGTTCAGTCATTTTCAATCTTGTCCAACTTTTCATGACCATATTTGGGGTTTTCTTAGCAAAGATCTAAAGCAGTTCACCATTTCCTTCTCTTGCTCATTCTGTAGGTGAGAAAACTGAGGCAAATTGGGTTTTGACTTGCCCATTAGTAAGCATTTAAGGTTTGATTTGAACTCACAAAAATGAATCTGAATCCAAGCTCAGTGCTCTATCCATTGTGTCACTTTGCTGCCCCTCTCCTTGATTAGCTTATTTTTACTGCCTAAAATATAATAGATATCTTCCATCTTTTAAAACAAATTAAAAAATCCTCACTTCACTTTACCATTTCCTCATTTCTTCTTTCTTTCACAGCCAGACTTCTGGCTTTCTAAGGACTTGCTTTCTCTTCCCTTCACTATACAATGTAGTCATCATTTTCCAATTGATAATTCTGATGGCCTTTTTAATCAATTAATCAAATATGTATTAAATACTTGTATGATAGCAGCTGGAGAGACAAAAACAAAAATGAAACTCAAGTTTTCATTCTTTTAGGGAAGACAAAATGTACAGTAATATGTGTGAGTGTGTGTGTGAGTGTGTGTGTGTGTGTGTGAGTGTGTGTGTGAGTGAGTGTGTGTGAGTGTGTGTGTGTGTGTGTAATGTTTTGTTTTGTTTGTTTTTTCCCCCGAGGAGACTTTAGAAGCTAGATGCCTTTGTAAAGGTTTCATATAGAAGGTGATGGGATTAATTTTGAAAGAAATTAGGAATTCTAAATGGCAGAAATGAGGGAGTGCTTTTAGATTGGGAGATCAGTGTCAGATAGTTGGATCATCCTATTAAATCTGAAAAGGAAGATTGAAGCCAGATTGTGAAAGGCTTTAAGTGTGAAACAGAGTTTATATTGATCCAAGAGGTGATGGAGTCCCACTAGAGTTTATTGAGCAAGAGATTAACATTATAGGATCCCTACTTTACAAAAATCAATCTGGCACTCTGTGTAGTATAGATGGAAGAGTAAAAGAGACTTGAATTGGGCAAATCAATAAAGAAAATATTGTAATAATCTATGCAAGTGGTAATGAAGGCCTGCACTAAGGTCGTGACTGCAAGAGAGGAGTGGATGAATATAGGAAATATTGTAGACCTAGAACCAATAGTTCAAGATGTCCAAAAGGTCCTTGTGATATAAGGCTAGAGCTTGCCATAGAGATCTAGGAGTCATCTGCATAGAAATGACAAACTCATGAGTGTCAATGAGGTAACCAGATAAAGTATAGAAAGAGAACAGACCAGAACAAAACTTTTGCGATACACTTTGCTGTGATGGAGCAAATTAGGCTGAGCAGGAGCAGTCAGTCAGGTAGGAGGAGAGAACCAAGAGAAGAAATATACAGTAGAAAAGTGTAGTCAATTTTGTCACATGCTACCAAGAGGTTAATTAGATTGAGGAGTTAGAGAAAGCTATCCAATGTGTCAATTACGAAATTACCGTGAATTTGGGAGAGCAGTTTCAGCTGAAATATTGTTGGAGTCCAGACTACTGGAATCCTTTCCTGATCACCCTTAATTCTAGAGCCTTCCAATGTATACTCCTTGCGGGCAGGGAAAGTTTTTTGCCTTTCTTTGTATCCCTGGGCTTAGTATAGTGTCTAGCATACCATAGTCACTTAATAACTGATTAAAGGGAATTAGTGAACCCAAGGGAAAAGCTGAGAAAAAGAAGAAAAAATGAGCGATTCATGAGTCTCCATATTTGGAAAATCAGGAGGACTTGGAAGTTAAGAGGATTTAAGGTGGAATATGACCACTTACTCAAGTCACATCATTTGTAATGTGAACTGGACAACTCAATAACTTTAAGGTCCCTTCCTGATGCAGCCTCCTAGCCCTGGGCTTGGGAGGGCGGAAGGGCCTAGTAGGGTAAGGACTAGAAGGTAGCAGAATGTGGATTAGAAAAGCGCTGAAGGCTAATCTGCGGGAAGATAAGGGAGGTAGTGGGAGTTAGAGTACTGCCCAGATAATAGATAGTGGAGATGCCCAGATAAAAGTGGACTAGAAGGCACTGTGCGGCTCTTAGTTCCTGCAAGTGCCTTTGCTTTGATACAAAATAACAGAAATGGAACTATAAAGTCCGGTGACCGGTAAAGTGACTGCTCCTAACTCCCGCCCGGCTTCCCTGCGTGTGCATAGGAGTTACTTTCTGGTTGGGATTCTGCGGTTATGTAGCATCTTCCTGTGGCTAATCTAGCGTTGTGGCTACCTGTGGACCCGGACTACATTCAAGTGTTAGAGGCCCGGCCGTTCTGCGAGTATTTGGAGCATCTTGCGCAGCTTATCTCACTGGCATCTCCGACTCCGGCCTCCTCCGGGAGTCCTGTTTCAGCCAACCCAAACCCCAGATGTTTCAGCACCAGGGATCTCCGGGCAGCCTTTCACTCCTTCGCAGACAGAGGCTGCAGCTCCTTACCCCGCCCCCAACAGCCTGCGCATGCACAGCTGGAGAGGACGGGTGGGGGCGGGGAGCATGTGCGCAGGGGCCACCCGGCGTGCCGAGTCTAGTCTCCCAGCCCAGCCGCCACGCAACCATGCCTCATTTGCCCCTCTCCTGGCTGCAGGCTTCGCTTTCTGGTAATACGCATGTGCAAATCTGCTAGACGAGGAGGTTCCACGCTGGGTGGGGGAGTGGTTAAGGAAAGGACTGGGACTAACGCGCACGCTCGGATATGCGCAGTGCCAGACCGGAGGCAAAAATCTGTCGATTTGGAAGTTCGGGGAGGTGACGCATGCGCAAATCTGCACCGTGCCGGGGAAGAGGGGAGCCTGACGACTAGGAAATTTGAATACCACAGTAGCATGGAGTGTGACCTCATGGAGACTGACATCTTGGAGTCGTTGGAGGATCTGGGGTAAGAATCCCAGTCGCTTAGCCCCTGAGCCTCGCAGTCTCTGTTATCCCGGCCCTTTACCTCGGCTCGGCCCCTCTTCCCTGCCGGTGCCGCGCCCCGTGGCTCCTCGGTGCTGCCTCCTCCTCCCTCCCCCCCTACCCGCCAGCTCCCCCTGCCCCAGCCCCTGCGGCTCCTCTGCTCGCTGTCCGGGGAGGACGCGCCCGCCCCAGGTCTCCCCGTCAGTAACAGCCTTCTCATGTCTCCGGGGTCCCGGCACGTCGCTCGGGCTTCACACCCGGACCTGGGATTTGTCAGTCATCCTCGTCGTTGTCTCCGCGTGGGCCTGCTGTTCCTCCCCAACCACCACCCCTGATCGCACTCTCCTGCTCCCACCCATTCAGTGCTGTTCAGTCCCGAGCCCCAGTCCCCCTCGCCCGGGGAACGCCTGCCTCATTCACTGAGTCCGGGTTTGGCCCAGTCTCTAACGTGTTCATCTTATCCATCTCCTCCTACTCCCTAACCTCCCTGCCTCTTTCCTATCTCTTAGCAGCCACAACTTCCTTCCCAGACCACCTCCCTCCCTCCCTCTCTCCAGCCTCGGCAGGTGCGCCTCTCTGTCACCCTTTGTGGTTAGCCCGCCCCAGTTCCAGATAATCCGCATCGCTGTGGAAACCGCTGGCAAAGTTTCTTCTGCACTTCCTTTCTATCACTAATCGGGACCACTGACACAAATCGGTCCTTATCCACTTACCTACATTTCCTCCATGTTTATTTTACATCCACCTATGCTGGCAATTGCTGTTAGCTTTTCAGCCCCCTTATTCAACAATAAATAAGCGCTGATTATCTCATGAGATCATGCAGATGGACGTCCAGCCTTAAAACTTGAAAATGGAAAACCTGTCCAAACTAAATATGGTTCAAGAAACTATGTTTAAACGTAACGTGTTCTTAGATAAGTGTATAAATATCCCTTAGCTGGATTTACAAAGTAACAAATTATACAGATTTTTTACCACCACATGGTGTAGGGAGCTTATTTCCCTCAGGGAAAAAACAGTTACTTGGTTAGATTTTACCATTTTGGAGTGGCTTGCTTAACTATTGGGAGTTTTGGGCATGTAGTATTACTTGTTATTTTGTTTTGCGTGGAATATGGTATTATCAACTTTTTTTCCTTTAGTGTTCTTTCTGAATTTTCTCCAATTCCTTTAAGATAGAGATAAAAGCACTCCCGAGAAATAGCCATTTCTTAATGAAATTACAAACTAAATCACATCAGACCAATTAGCTCTCTCTTATTTTACCCTTCTCTAAATAGACTCATTCTATATAAATACTCCTACAAATCTGCAGAGGAATTGCTCAATAATTTTTTTTATTTACAAAATCGGCCCACCTATATAAATAAGACTACTTATTATAATATTGAAAATCATTGCAATTCATCAGGATGTGAGTTAATGCACTTGTGTTTTGAAATACATTTTTCTGACTTTATCCTGTTTCCTTACTACCTTCATTATTAACTTTGGAGGGTATGATGTTCCAACATTAATATACAACTTTGGTGGTATATGCTATAGAAAGATTGATTGGAGGGGGGGGGTTTCTAAGTATATTAAACACAGACCATATCTATACTTTGTCCTAAATGTCATGCCACACAAGAAGCAAACAAAATATAAGACAACTATTAGAAACTTCCCTTTGTGTCCGATTCTTTTTGTACAGCAAAACAACTGTTTGGACATGTATACATATATTGTATTTAATTTATACTATAACATATTTAACTTATATTGGTCAGCCTGTTGTCTGGGGGGGAGTAAAGAGGGGAAAAATTAGAACAAAAGGTTTGGCAATTATCAATGTTGTAAAATTACCCATGCATATATATCTGGTAAATAAAAACTATTAAAATAAAAAAAAAAAGAAAAGAAAGAAAGAAAAGAAACTTCCCTTTGTTCATCACATTTGGAAATCTCATCTCTAGGCCTGAGGAAATGACAAGGGTTAAACAGAGGTTCTGATTTCAAATACTTGCTCTTTTGGTTATTACATGACCTTGAGAAAATCATGTCACTGTCTCTGAGATTTAGTTTCTTGAATTAGGAAATGTTTGAACTAGATGACCTTTGAGGTATCTTGTAGCCAAACATCAGTGATTCTATACTATAGTCTTTATTGTTTCAATAGCATCCCTTTTAAAAGAAGCAAATAGTGACATTTTCAAGCCGCTAGAAAACTTATAGACTTCTGAGTATTATGCCAGTGTAATTATTTAAACTTAGTGATCTTTAAAAAAAAATACTCTCCTTGTTGCTTTCCAGTTTTTTTCATCAAATACTATAAAATAATCATTTGTTAAAACTACCGGTTCTAAACTTGTTTGAATCCTAATCCAAAATGCTACACATCACAGTAGTCTACCAAGATAAGCCTGTTACGAGCTCTACCACCCTGTTGTATTATTTGTGCTGTCCATTCATTAAAAGTGTAAAAGCAAATGGAAGTCATTGATGCCTTTTTTTTAGACAAACCTAAAATATTATTTGTCAGTAAAAGTGTATCCTGGCCTCACCCAGGAATGTCTTGTTTCAAGTAGACCTTTATCATGCCCTGGCAGTATGACCCTGGACAAGTAATCAGTTAACTTCAGAGTCCTCGGGCAACTCTGGTGCCAAACTATTTGCAGAAATTCCTTTGATAAAGGAGTTAATACTTTTGATTTTCTTACAGCAGTGAAATCACATGCATATGCCTGGCGCGTGCACACACACACACATACAAATCTTTATTGCACAGAATCAGAGATCTACAGTTGAAAGATCTTCAGAGGCTATGTACTTCAAATCCTTCATTTTTTGTAAAGAAAATGAGACCTAAGGAGTTTGTCACTTATTCAAGATTTCCTTAGTAGTGTCAGAGATAAGATATGAATCAAGATCCTCTGATTCCAGAACCAGAAAGCTCCTTCAATTAGAAAAATTCTCTTTCTGTGAAGAAAGGAAATCAAAGTAATAAGGAAAAAAAAGGTTTAGAAAAAAAACATGATTATGTAGTATTTTATTTATTGAATGAGATCTTAGATGAAGAATTATGAGCCCTCCAGAAATTAAAAACCTGGTGTCAAGGAGTGTTTTCTTTGGGGGACAGGATTGGAAATGACTGAGTAAAATAGCAAAGACTAATTTTCTACGTCTTGAGGCTACCAGTTGAAATGATGAAAAAACAGTTTTTGTCCTACAACTGTATTTGTTCATACACTTGTTTGTTGTATTTTGTTGCAGTTTTTTCAAATGCCATTAGAAAAAACAGTGTATCTTAAATAACAAACATGTTTCTAGTTAATAGCAAATCGCTGAAAATTCAGTAGTCAGGGTAACAGTTATGTAATTAGGAATGCATCCTTACTGTTATCTTAAGAGTCATAATTTCTTCTATTATATATCCTTTTTAAAGCCAGTTAAAATGTCTTCATACCACACCATTTGACTTCTTCATTTAGTTAAGCCAAGTTCCTTCTTTACATCAAAGGATCCCATAAAAGCTCTATCTTGTTTATTAACATGAGAAACAAAAGGAAAATCATGAAAAACTTGCCTTTAGAAATTAAAAATGGTTGGTCTTCGGTAGGCAAAGAATTGGCCTCACAAATGCTGAACCAAGACTAAGAATATAATAAATATTTTATTAATGAAACTAGAATAAGAGTTGGGCAGAAGTCATTTTTCTGTGAGGGAAATTAGGCCTCATTATTACCACTAGTGAAAGATTGAAGCTCAGCTGTTTTTTGTTGTTGTTTTGTTTTGTTTTAACAAAACATGATATTGGTAACTACATTTTGAATCAAGAGTAATGGAGGAAACTAAACTGTTCTTTTTATAAGTGGAAGACTTTGAAATAAGTTAGTCTTAGAGATAGAATCACCTCTATGATTGAATTTTTAACATTATGTATTCAAATTAGTAATGACTTGCCTAATGGATTTATTTTCCTGATTGCATTTTGTTTAACTGCATGTTCATAATCCAAAACAACTCTCTTTTGATAAAAACTATACTTCCAGCTTTTTTAGTTTCCATAGTTAATAGAAAAACAATCTTGATTTTACTTCTAAAATAACTAGATTTTTATTAACTCCCTCTTCAGGTTTCAATAAATGAGATAAAAAATTTAACAACATTATATAATGGTGGCCTTGTAAATTATAAAAATGAAAAATCACACAAATTTTGGGAGATGTTATGTGTATTTCCCTTAAACTTTTAAATAAAATCATCAAATTTTGCCATGGAATCATAGATGTTTAGCTACAAGGGACCTCAAAGGCCATCTAGTCCAAACTTATTTTCTTTTCTTTCTCTATTTTATGCCAAACTTATTTTCTAATTAAAGAAACTAAGCTCAGAGAGTCGATGTGACTTTTTCAGGGCCATGTAGGTAATAAGCAACAGAGCGAGCATTTGAAGTCAGATGCTCTGTTCAACCCCTGTCATTCCTTCAGTGCCAAGCTCTGAAGTAATTTACATGAAATATTCCCTTATTTCTGCCTTTCGCTCTCAACTATAAGATCACTGTCTAACTTCTCATTAATCAGTTTCCTAACAGTTATTTGCATGTACAACTCTTTCTTTTCCCCCCTTTGCCACCTCTTTCCTCTCATAACCCCAGTAGATCTTGAGCTCCTTTAGAATCTTTCCTATATTGCTTTTTATCTCTTTACTTCTTGAACCAAGTATAAAGCTTGTATATAGAATGATGTAGAATATGTTTTAATGAATTGTTTATTAGATTGAATAGCTTTCAACCACCAAAAAAACCTATTATATGAAGAATGAGTAAAGTTAATCTTTTTGATTAACTAGGTGTTAGGTTCCTATCGTTCCTCTTCCCAATTTGATAACTACCTCACTGGTAATGAATGCATGTAGACTTTTGAGGTACTATTGAAGAGAAGAGGGTACAGAGTGAAGTTAATTGGAGGACTAGATTGCTGTAGTAATCCACATCTTCCTTATCCTTTCCTCCAACCCACCCAGCTCCATGACTCCTTTGCCTCTACTATTCCCTCATTAGTCAAGAATGTTCAGGTAGAATAATTTCCTAAAATGTCAACATAGTTATATATACATACACACATATATTTATATCTTATATTAAAGTTAAAATTTTCCAGGTAAATATATTATACTTGTAAGTAAACTTACTCTCTGTAATTTTTTAAAAGTTATTTATTTTAAGAAGTATAATTTCTTTTACTCACCAGTTACAAAGGTCCTTTGTTAGAAGATGGAGCTTTGTCTCAGGCAGTCACTGGTGGAGCCAGTTCCCCTGAATTCACCAAACTCTGTGCTTGGCTGGTATCTGAATTAAGATTATTCTGTAAACTAGAAGAAAATGTGCAAGCAACTAACAGTAAGTAACCAGTGTCTTTTTAAAAAGTTAACATTTATTTTTAAATGCTTAATATGAAATGAAATTCAGACATTTTGAGTTATGAAACCACTTTTTTTCTTTGTAAAAGTTAAAACTGGGAGGTAGAGCCAATTAGTAAAAACAAACATTTGTAAATAGTCAGTTTGTTATTTTTTTGGTTTTTCATATACAAGGAAACTATCCTTGTATTTGAAAGCCATAAATTTTAAAAATACATGTATTTACAGAAAAAACAATTCAGAAGTTAGAGTCTAAAAGATGTTCTTTTTGTGAACCACAACATAGCATTTCCACTCTTTCTATTATTGTTTGCTTGCATTTTTGTTTTCCTTCTCAGGTTTTTTCTTTCTTTCTAGATCTGATTTTTTCTTGTGCAGAAAGATAACTGTATAAATATGTAAAATGTGTATATTGGATTTAACATATTTAACATGTATTGGACTACCTGCCATATAGGTGGGGGGAAGGAGGGGAAAAGTTGGAACACAAGGTTTCCCAAGGGTCAATGTTGAAAAATTCAGTGTTGAAAAATTACTCATGCTTATGTTTTGTAAATAAAAAGCTATAATTAAAAAAAAATAAAAGATGTACTTTTAAAGACAGAATTTGTGGGGATTTATGTCATTTAAAAAATTACATGAGTTCATTATCCAATAATCATTCTTTGTTGTATTATAGCCTTGTAAAAGCATGATTTAGTGCATAGAATTAAACTTCCTTTGAAAGCCCAGCTAACAGAATCTAAAAACCTATGTAGAAGCTAAAGTAAGCCCAATAAAATTTCATTTTGTTTTAGGGAGAGAACATCTTCTTTAAATGCTTTCATTACAGTATTGTATATTAATACATATAAACTGAATGTCATTTGAGCTACACTATAACCAAGTCCATAGATTTGAGAAGTGTCATAGGGGGTGTTAGTGTAGTTTTAGCATGTTTTCTTCTCAGCAAATGAGACAAAAGCCTTGAAACCTGACACTTTTCCAATCAGTTTTTTCCCTCAAAGATAGGAGCCTTCAGAATCTAAGGCAAAGTACCCCACCTTTTACCTGTATGAATTGTACAGAGTAACATACTTAAAGGATTTCCAGTCTATTCCACGTTTGGAATACTTAATGATTTCTCGGGAACAATTGGATAACTGTGTTCTTTATTAGTTCTCATTGGTATAAGGAAAACATATCATTCTCAATTGGAAGATACCTCAGAAATAATTTAGTTCTTAGATTCACTAGATTTGCTTTGAATCTAGATGCTAACCCAAATACTTAGGAAACATTAATTTACTAAATTTCGAAGTATTTTGATTTTGAAGTATTTTGAGATGGTTAAATTTATTTTGATTCATACATTAGTTCAGGATCAGAGATGAGAGGCTTCAGACCTGAAATGCAACCCGATCTATAGCCAAATATCAAAATAATTGAATTTTCCCCCTTAGACAATCCTATTTTCTTAACCAAACCTGAAAGAGTAGCCTAGGAGGACTGTGATACAAGAAGGGATAGAGACTATAAGGGAATTCCAAATTTTTCATATTCAGGCAGACAGTTCTCTAATAGGTTCTCTTCATCTAATCATTAAGCAACATTGGAAGGTCAAAGCCATTGGAAAAATGAGAATTTAGAGGTTAGGCTAATAGTAGCTGATGCTATGGATCTGTGTGGTGTGTTGAGGATTTTTTTTTTTTTTTTTAGGGAGAGAAGATTCTGTACATGTTGAGGTATGAGAAACAGATTGAGCATGAATATAATTAAGTCATAATAGAGAAGCTTAATTTCTGTCCCTTTGCCCTCTTTTTCATTTTGCTTTTCATACTACCATGTGATTATATTGGAAAATTGTAAAACCCTTCTTGTAGCATACTCTTCGTAGTCTCCTTCATGCTTTTTTTGGGGAAAAAAAGATTCCTTTCCCCATAAAAGAAAAATTCCATTATTTTGTGCTTAGTTTGGGTCAGATTGCAGTTCAGCCTTGAAGACTCCCACTGTTCCCACCTCAACTGTATGCATGAAAATATATTTAACCATTTGAAAGTACTTTTAATATGACTTATTTAATAAATTAATTTAGTTCCTAAATACTTGGGTCAGCTTTTAGATTTAAAGCACATATATTGAGCCTAAGATTAGATTACCTCTAAAGTTCTTTCCAACTCAAAATGCTATCATTATACTCATTTACTCCAGCTCCAAAGACCTTTTTCTTGTCTTAAACTTGGCTGTTTTAGCTGCTATCATTGGGTAGGAGGAAGTAGAAATATAAGTGAGAACTAAGCAACACTATCCATTCCTTTTGCCAGATATTTGGTTCCATTCTTGGCAAGAAACACAATCATCTGTTCTCTTAGATTTCCTTATACATAGAATTCAGTATCAAAATTTATACCTAAAAGTTCATGCTACAGTATATTAAATATTATTAAAACATAAATTTCTCAGTTCTCCAGTATGTTGACATTTAGTGTTTATTGAGCCCTGATCTGGTTGCCCCCTTATTTTATACATAAGGAAATGGATGTTCACCTGTAAAAGATATGCTATATCTAACAGAGATTCCTCTCTACTATACATACTTCATAGGGAATTATTGAAGTAGAAGGAAAAACAACATTTTAATTTAGTTCATTTGGCATTTGTGATGTACCTCATAGAAGAAGCTTAAAACATGAGCCTGATTTCAAAATTTAAGTGTATTTGGGGAAATCAAATCAGAAGGTAGTATAAAGTGATAATTCAATTCAGATATTTGTTATATATGGCGCTTATGCAAGTCACTGAAGGAAATGGCTCTTTGCTAAAGTAAAAAAAAGAAGTGTAATTGAATGCTAAATTGTGTAGTATGCATTATAATTGCTATCAATATTCAAAAGTTAGCACAATTAGGGTTGGAGTAAACAAGGAATGCTTAACTGAGCTAGATCTTAAAGTATTTGAATAGGCAGAAATGAGAAAAAAAATGTGATTTCTGTGAAGGAAGGACGATATGAGAAAACTGGTGGGTTTAGAGCAAAGGATAAATGTTTCATATTGGAAAAAAATAAAGCTGGATAGGCATATCGGAGATGCATTATAAAAATGCCAAGAAGAAAATCTAACATGATATAAAATAGGGATCCAGTAAACATTTTTGAAGGGAAAGTAATATGATAAAAGTGGTGTTTAAGAATGCATTGGGGTTTGTGAGTTTGTGGTGTAGGAGTGGGAAGCTAGAGTTAGGGAGCCCAGTTGGAATAAATTTATATGATCTTTATCTTAGAAATATAATTAATATTGTTTTGTTGTTTTGTAAAGGCCCAAATGAAGCTGATGAATTCCAGCTTGAGGTGAGTGGGCTACTTGGGGAAATGAACTGTCCATATATTTCACTGACATCTGGTGATGTGACAAAGCGCCTTCTCAACCAGAAGAATTGCCTCCTGTTGCTCAGTAAGTTCAGGGCTACCTTTTGTAGCATTTTACATTTCCTTTGACTGTTACTATACATGGAAAAAAATTCTTAATTTAAGAAAGAATTTTAATATCAGTGCATAGATAATAGTTTCTTGCGTAACTGATAATTTTTCTCAACTTAAAATATGACAAATTTTTTTAAACTGTTAAGCTCCATTCAATATAATTATTGTTAATGAGAGTAGTATTCATTCTTTCATTCAACATTTACTCTGCATCTGCTCTGTGTATTGTACTGTTAGATATCTACTAAGGATATTTGAAAGAATTGCAAAGAAAAAATTATTAACCTCCAGCCTGTTGGGGATGAAAATGCATATGCAGAAATAAATGCAATCTATTTAATAGAAATTGCGAGGGGAAAAATCAGTTATATGACACTGCTTTGCATACAGGAGATAACACAGATATAATATTTATAGCAATTTTAGGTCATAATATCATATATTTAAATCTGAAAGGAATCTTAGTTTATATTCCTTTTTTAGATTAGGAAACAGATCCTGAGAGGTAAAATTTCTTGCATAAGATCACATAAGTATTAAGTGACAGGCCATATTTTATCAGAAGTTCTTTGACTCCAAAGCCATTGCCTTTTCTATTGTATTATGATGCGCTCACAAAGGAAGATACAAAAGTGGAAAGGATAACTAATGCATTAGATGACGAAGGCAGGATCCAAAAAGATCTTGACAGGCTAGAAGCTTACACCAAGTCTAATAAGAGGAAATTTAACAGGAATTAATGTAAATTTGACTTCACAGCTATAGCATGAAGACATTATGGTTAGATTATTGTTTATTCTGAAAAAAATTCTCTGAGTTTATTGAACTTAGTACGAGTCAATAGTGTTCTATAGTTGCCAAAAAAAAGCTAATGTATTAAGGTTAATGCATTAAAAGAGGTATACTTTTCAGGAATAGGGTGATAGTCTCTTTGTGTGTTGCTCTGGTTAAACTGCATACCTGAAATATTATGTAAAATTCTATGTACTCCAGTTTGGAAATAGTATTGTTAATCTGGAAAATAGCCAGAAGAAGGAAATGAGAATGATGGAGAATCTCAAATCCTTGCCCTATGAACTGGTGATGTTTACCTTAGGAAAAACTTAGAAAATAGGGACATTAGTTGGAGAGTAGGTGGCAGCAAGGGGAGGTGAGGGAGAATAACAACTTTCTTCCAAATATTTAAGAGGCTATTATGTGAAGGAGAAACTAAATTAGTTGTGTGGGTCTTTAAAGAGCAGAAATTGGAATAAAGCAAAATTATAAAGAGGAAAAAAGTTATATTTGATTTAATGAAATTAATCAGCAAACCATGTTATACAAAGACAAGAATGAAACAATATCTTCATTGAGTTTAACCTCAAAAATTGTTAAGAAGTGAAAATTGCCTAACAACACTATCCAAAAGTAGAGTGAGATATCTTGGAAAGTAATGGGTTCCTTTCATTGAAGATCTTCAAGCAAAATCAATATGACCATTCCTCAGGTGGGAATTCTTGGGATGAATTGGAATAAATAGCCATCAAGATCCCTTCCAGGTCTGAAGTGAATTTTGTGTTTAGAACTGAGCATTAGAATTATTACTACTTTCTTATTTCTATGTAAGATGGATTAGATTTAGAGAGAACAGGTAAAGCCACTTTTGAGACGTGAATAATGTCAAGAGCTAGGATAGACACCAAGAGAGAAGAGAATATAAATAATGTTTCAAAGATATCAAGAAGTCAAAGAGAATGAAAGAGAAGAAAAGGCTGATAGATTTGAAATTTAGGGAATTATTGATGACTTGAGAATCCCAATTTCAGTGATTTGATAGGAAGAGAAGCCATGTTAAAAAGTTTGGAGGAGTGGAAGAAAAAGAAAGTACAGCCTAAAACCACTTATTTAAAGATATCTACTATAAGATTTAATGAAAATGGCAATAAAGATTTGTATAGTGGTTCTGGAGGATATTTTTTTTCTTAAGAATGCAAAGACCTAGGGGCAGCTAGTTGGCACAGTGGATAAAGCACCAGCCCTGAAGTCAAGAGGACCTGAGTTCAAATTTGGCCTCAAACACTTAATACTTCCTAGCAGTTTGACCTGGGCAAGTCACTTACCCCAATTGCTTCAGAAAAAAAAAAAAAAAATGCAAAGGCCTAAGTATATAGAGCCACTGAAGAGATAAATTTTGAAGATTTTTGTAAAAGAAAAATGGGAGTGCATTGATGTGATTAAGAATCACAGTATCGAAGAATTAGTCAGAAGAACCACCTCTACGTAAAACAATAGGAGCAAAGAAAAATAATGGATGAACTCATGCAGTTGCCAAATTTACTTTGCTTACACCGATTTAATTATCTTACAAATGCTATGAATCCCTCTAGTACCTCTTTTGCTTACAGCCTCTCATTCTATTTCCCTTTACATAGTTTGTACTTGTCAGTTTGGAAAGCTCACCACCTTTGATGAGTTTTTATACATTTTTTTATACTTTCCTATATGTCTTTGTGTAAAGTGCTCTCTTCTCTGCCTATTGAAATCCTATTCTTCTTATAAAGGCCAACTCAAATCTTACCCCTAGGAAGCTTTCCTTGGTTGTACCCTCCCATCACCTCAGTTCAATAATTGGCTTTACTTCCTTGAATCTCTTATAGCACTTTACTTACATTTGTCATGTACTTATGGATTTAATACTTTAGTTTCTTGAAATACTTGTTTTATCCCCTCTAAAGTATGTTTCCTTAGATGGTATTGTCTTATCTAGCACTTAGCCCAGTATTCTGCACAAAATAGAAACAAACAAGTTTTGAGTAAAAAGGGGAATTGAGGGAACTCACATAGATGGCTTTTATTTTCTCAGTAAAGTAGATGGTTTTAAAAACTACATGGTAAATCAGTGTATACTGTCAAATATGCTATTTTGTTGATGAGTTTTGTTTTTATATTATGACACATACAGTATAAAGATTTACTTTTGCAACTGATATTTGAATTTTTCTTATGCTTTCCAAAATAGTCAAGGATGATTTTCTGTTTTCTGAAAGGCTGTTTTCTTTCATAATTTTTGAGTATATCATTTTTGTTTTCTTAGCTAAAGGAAATAGTGAGTAAATTTACAACTTGATATTAACTTGAATTAACTTTGTATTATTATAAAAATTCTGTATGCCTCTTAATGCAACCCAAGATTGTGTTAGCTTTTTTGCTTACCAGATCATACTGGTGGAAGTGTGAATGGTTGTGTAACATGGCCAAAAAGGAACAGGAATAAAGGACAACTTCCAGATAGGAAGAAAAGATGGTCTAGTCACATGGCAAGAATGGGTGGATAGATGGATGCACAGGTAGATATATAGCTAGAGTATAATATTAACTATGTTTCATTTATCATGCTAAATGCTACTCATACAAGCCATCAATAGTCCCTGCCCTCAAGAGCTTACATTATAATATGAAATAACACTGAAATGAAATATGAATATAGTGTGCCTGTCATGGAGGGAGAAATTGTTTCTGTGTTGTTCATCATAATGAAGGGGTGCTAGAAAGGGAGAATAGGGAAGTATATGGGTTTGGATTTGGGGTTTTATTTTGGTAATAGGAAATAGCTGAGGAAGTATTAAAAATAATAGGGCCTCAACAGATAGGGTACCTCTCAAGTGCTGAGGTACCTGCGGTAGAGTCCAAAGTTCTGGTAGAAGATCAAGATGATGGCAGAAGAATAGAAAACAGGTGAACATCTAGGGTGTTTCTTTGATACCCTCCTCATATTGGGTTAAAATAAGGAAAACATGATACTTTACTCTATAGCAAACTTTAAGAAAAACATGAATGGATAAAGGAAGCATAGGACTGGCATTGATAATTCTGCACTATTGGAGAGAACACCTGAATTAATGAAGTTGAAGGTCCATTTGAGTGTAACACTGATGACTCACAAATTATTTCAACCTCTATGTGATTCTTAAAACAGACTGCTGCTGCTTTTAATATAGTATGACCTTCTTTTGAATCCCTGCAAAACAGAATTTTCTCCTTATATGTAGGCACATCTTTATATTTGTACCTCATTTCAGTGTTCTTTTACATTGCTTCTTGAACATAATTCTTCCTTTGCAATGCATTCAGTGCATTTGTGCTCATGTGTTTTTCCATTGTCCTTAAGGTGATTTGCACTTGTGATTCTTCAGAGATTCTGGTCTTCCAAAATTTGCACCTATCTGGCACTACCAGAAATTGATGTTAAAATGAGATATTTGTAAAAACAATTAGCACAATGCCTGGCAGTTAGTTGTTTCTTAAAAAATGCTTGTCACACTCTTCTTTTTTAAAAAGTATTCTTTCCTTCTTCTCAAGCAGGAATTTGGCTTATTTATAGCACTAAGTACTTTTCCGAAGGCAATCTAGCCTCCTCATTTTCTGAACCCAGGTCATCAGTCATTTGCTATATACAAATAGTACTAGATAGATTTTTTGATGGACCAGCACTATTGTGGGCTGTTCATCCAATTGCTTGTCATGTCCTGGGTAATAGGCATTCTTAGTCCACTTTGTTATAGTGGTTTAGATGGTTAAACCAAGTTTTTCAGAGATGTTGATTCATTCTTAATAGTTGAGAAATAATTCATTTGGAATCTTACACTATTCTTGTCAGTATTAATCAGTTTGATAGAATCATCTCAAAATTCCAGATATTAGGCCCCAGAATGGAGCTGCAGATTCTAAATTTACTTGCTTAATTATAGAAAGTTAATTAAAGTTCCTCCATCCTTGTTTGTCCTTGTGATGGAGACTAAGCTCAGTGTGGTTGAGGTGACTCAACTGCATAGAAGGTCCCCTAATATACTTTTGTATCTCCGGACTGTTCTCTCTTGTCCAGCAGGAATAGGTGAGCATCTTATGACTACTTGGATGTCCCATGTCACCTAATCTTGATAGCTTATATGATCTCCTCTTGTGTAGCCTAAGAAGAAACCCATTTATCTTATGACCACTTAGTTAATGGAAATATTCCTTGTTTCTTCCAATTCATGACCCTGCTGATGGTTTTGTTTATTTTAGTATGTGCAATTGATGGAATTATTCTGTATTTGGTATGACTTTTCTTAAATGTCTGAATGTGTAGTCCTCTAAAAAGTTAAGGCCCTGGGAGAAGGGAACATTTGAGAAAGACCTGAGGTCTACTTCATTAGAGGGAACTATAGACCCTTTTATGTAATATTGTCTTAGAGCTCTGATTGTAGGTGGGACAGTTTTAATCTCCCATTAATAGCAAATCTGCCAGGATAGCTGTGTGTGGGTCCCAGTCTCTTTTGGCCAGCTTTTGCAAGGGACACAGAAAGGAAGTGTATACTAGGTCAAATTTTTGCCAGTGCCTCTCCTGTGGACACTGGTACTGGGCAGGTGGACTTCCCTCACTGTCTGTACCCAAATTCTCTGTGTCTGAATCTTCAAGATTGAATCTGCCTTTATTTCCCTAAATTTATTTTCTTTAAGAAGAGTCCCCAATTATTTAAATGTTTAAATTTGTGACTAATTTATTCATGAGAGCAATCAAATTCGATTTTTACAAAAATTATATAGCCATAATTTTAACTTCTTAAACACAGACTACTGTGTTTCTCTCACAATTTTTCTTATTTTCATCGTGTTAAGACCAGGGAGATTCAGCAGTGGAATTGCTAGCTCCTCATTTTTAGCCAACTAGTCACCTAGCTAATTTTAAAACTTGCTATTGGCAAGGTTAAAATAGATTTTTTTTTTGTCTTTAAATCTTCTAGAAAGTAGTAATTATGGGGTAATTAAATTACTCTTTTTATCAGTAGAGAAATATCTTAAATTGGTTGAGTAGGACCTTTCAGTGACCCATAATGGGGTGATAAAACTAGTCATGATCAGTCCTTTGATGGGTAGAGTTTTGTGGAATGATTCCCTACTCTAGTACTCTGATATCACTTTGAGAAAGCAATAATTTGAGTTAGATTCAGTGGTCTTAGCAGGAGAGATTTGCCCACTTCAACAGTAAGCTGTCAAGCATGTAACCAACCTAGAAACAAGCCTATCCTCTTCTGACCTAAGAAGAATAAAATGAGAAAGAATACAGTTTGTGAAAAAAAAATATGCTTCCATCTGCATGCAGAGTCCATCAGTTCTTTATCTGACTTAGATAGCAGTTTCCTTTCTGAGCCCTTTGTACTTTTATTGAATCACTGTGTTGCCGAGAAGAGTTGAATCAGAAATAGTTGATCATCACACAATGTTGGTGATACTGTGTACATTGCTTCTCTGCTTCTGCTCATTTCATTTTGTAACAGTTCATATGAATCTTTCCAGTTTTTTCTGAAATCTGCCTATTCATCATTTCATATTATTATGTAGTAATATTTATATATCATTTCCCAATTGATAGGGAATCCCCTCAATCTCCCTTATTTTGCCATCACAAAAAAGACTGCTACGATTGTTTTTGTACCTGGTAGGTCCTTTTCCCTTTTTTAATGTTCTCTTTGAGATACAGATCTAGTAGTGATATTGCTGGGCCATATTTTGGTTGGTAGTTCCATGTTGCTCTCCAGAATGATTAGATCAGTTCACAACTCCACCAAACATGTATTTTATCAGTTTCCTTTTTTTGTCATATTGACCAGTCTGAGAAGGTGTATTATAATATCTCAATTTGTTATTTGTATGAAAAGTGTTTTGTAGTTGTGTTCACATATAGTATCTGGGTTTTGTCTTGGCAGGTAGACTCCTAAGTATTTTATATTGTTTACAATTATTCTGAATGGAATTTCTCTTTATATCTCTTGCTGCTGGGCTCTGTCAGTTATAAAAAGAAATGCTGATGATCTATGTGGGTTTATATTACATTCTGCAACTGTGCTAAAGCTTTTAATTATGTCACATAATTTTTTAGTTGATGCTTTAGGGTTCTCTAGTTATTGAACCAGCTCTTCTTTCTTGATGTAAATCCTTGTGATATATTGCCATAATCACCTTGCTAATATTTTGTTCAAATTTTTTGCATCTGTTATTTATTAGAGAAATCTGTCTATAATGTTTTTCCCTGTTTTACCTCTTCCTGGTTTAGGTATCAATTCCATATTTATGTCATAAAGGGAATTTGGTAGGATTTCTTCTTTGCCTGTTTTTCCAGATAGTTTATATAGTATTAGAATTAATGGTTTGGTAGAATTCACTCATGAAGCAATCTGTTCCTGGGGATTTTTTCCTACTGTGTTTATTAATGGCTTGTTCAATTTCTCTTTCTAGAATGGGATTACTAAGACTTTCTATTTCCTGCTCTGTTAATCTGGGTAATTTGTATTTTCATAAATACTCAATTGATTTTGCTCAAATGGTCAAATTTACTGGTATATAATTGGGCAAAATATTTCTTCATTGGTGGTGATTTTACCCTTTTCATTTTTTGATATTGGATATTTGATTTTCTTTTTTTTCCTAATCAAATTAACCAGTCAAATTCTGTTTTATTGAGTTTTTTGTTTGTTTGTTTGTTTTTTAATAAAACCAGCTCCTTGATTTATAAGCTTGACAGTTTTTGTTTTATTTTTTTACTTTCAATCTTACTGATTTTACCTTTCACTTTCAGGATTTCCTATTTGGTGTCCAATTGGGGATTTTTAATTTGTTCTTCAAATATTTTTTAGTTGCCTGCCTAATTCATTTATCTGTTCTTTTTTTCTATTTTGTTGCTGTAAGAATTTAGAGAAATAAGTTTTATAAGTACTGCTTTGGCTGTATCCCATAAATTTTGGTATATTGTCTCATCTCCTTGTTGTCATTCTCTTTAATGAAATTATTGATTATTTCTGTGATTTATTCTTTGACCCATTTATTCTCTAGGATTAGATTATTTAATTTCCAATTAATTTTTAATCCATCCACTGCCCTCATTGAATGTAATTTTTATTGCATAATGATCTGGAAAAAATACATTTGATACTTCTGCCTTTTTACATTTGATTTTGAAGGTTTTTGTGCCCTATTGCAGGGTTTCTTTTTATTTAAGTTCTAGGTGCTGCTATGAAAAAGTTATATTCTTTTCTGTTCCCATTCAGTTTCCTCCAAAGGTCTGTTATATCTAATGTTTTTAAATGTTCTATTTATCTCCTTAGCTTCTTTCTTATTTATTTTTTGGTTGGATTTATAGCATTCTGAGAGGAATATGTGTGTGCAGCCTATTTTCCCTGTAATTCATTTAACTTTATCTTTAAGAGATGCAAACAATATAACTGTGTGTAGTATATTCCCTCTTTAAATCAATGCAGATGAGAATAAGATTTAAATAGTGATAATAGATCATCCTCCCATCTTCCTCTCCATTGTAATAGATTTTTTGTGCCTCCATGTTAAAAAAAATTTACACCATTTTACCTTTCCATTCTGCATCTAATGTACTTCTCTTTCTTATCACTTAATTTTGATGTTATAACCTCAAATTGACCTTATTTTCCCCTCTGTCAATGTATATTCCTTCTACTTGTACTATTAGTAATTCAGTTATTAAAGATTATAAGTATCATTTTTTCCATGGAGGAAAATAAACAGTTTAGCTGAATATCTCATGTTTTTATTTTCCTTTTTACCTGTTTATATTTCTTGTGGGTCTTGATATTGGAGGTCACATTTTTTACTTAGCTCTACTCTTCTCCTTATGAAAGTTTGAACTCTTTCTATTTCATAAAATTCTTTTTTTTCCTCACTTAATTTAGCCAGGTAGGTGATCCTTGGTTGTAGTTGTAGGTCCTTTGCCTGCCAGAATATCATATTCCATGTCTTCTAGTTCTTTAGTATTACAGCTGCCAGGTTCTGTGTAAATCTTAATTGTGACTTGCCAATATTTGAATTGTTTCTCTCTGGGCACTTGAATTTTTACTTTATCTGATGGTTCTGAAATTTGGCTTTTATGTTCCTCGGAATCTTTCTTTTTGGATCTTTTTCCTAAGGTGAAACAGTGGAGTCTTTCAATGCCTATTTTGCCCTCTGGTTCCACGACATCCAGGCAGTTTTCTTTGATAATTTCTTGGAAGATATTGTCCAGATCCTCCTTTTGATTATGGCTTTCAGGTAGTCCAGTTAATCTGATATTGTTTCTCTTGGATCTATTTTCTATTTTACATTTTCTTTCATTTTTTGAATTTGTTTGACTGAATCTTGATGTCTCAGAGTCATTAGTATCTACTTGCCCAATTCTAGTTTTTAAGGCATTGTTTTCCTCAGTTAACTTTTGTATTTCCTCTTCCATTTGGCCAGTTGTACTTTTTAAGAAATTGTTTTCTTCAGTAGATTTTTTTTTTTTTTTTGTATCTTCTTTTCCGTTAGGCCAATTCAAATTTTTAAGTAGCTCTTTTCTTTTTCCAAGCTTTTGATTCTTTTTTCTCCCATAGTTCTCTTACATCACTCTCATTTCTTTTCCCAATTTTTTTTCTGTTTTTAAACTCTTCTTTGTACTTTTCTAGAATGGATTCTTTTGGGTCTTGAGGCCACTTCCAGTTTATCTTGGGGGTTTGCCCAAGTGCTTTAACATTGTTAGCCTCTTCTGAGTTTGTATCTTGATCTTCCCTGTAACCATAATTTTCTATGGCCAGATTCATTTTTACCTTTGGCTCTGTCTCTCTCTCTGTCCCTCTGTCTTTCTGTCTTTCTGTCTCTGTCCCTCTCTATGTCTCTCTGTCTGCTTCAGGGTACTTAGGATCTTCTCCTGATTTGTTGTGGTGAGGCTTGTGGCCCCGCTCACTGGGAACTTCCTGTCTTAGAATGACTCCTCTTGTCCCTTACTGGAGTTAGAGGGACCCTTTCTGCCAATCCCGCAAGTTTCCTGGGCTAAAAGATTGTTTCAGCTTATTTATTGCCTTGTTAGTTTCACCATTCTAAAACCTATCTTGGGGCACTATGGTGAACATGGAGGATTTCAGTGATTAACTGTTTACTCCTCTATCTTGGCTTCTGGAAGTGGGAATTCTTTCTTATTTTGGCATATTTTAATTTTATAAAGATGAAAAAAGGAAAAGTTTGTTTTCACTTACATTTGCTTGGGATTAAGTCCGTTGTTGGTAATCAGAGTTAATTTTTAGGACGTTTTAAAGGAAAATAAATATAACATTTTCTGGCTGTTCCTATATAAAGGACCTTTAGGCCTTAGTTGACCAGTCTTAGAACTCTAGAGGTTAAGCCCAAAAGTTAATTAGAAAAATTGTAGAATTTGCTAAAAACAAGTTACTGAATATTCGCATTAGCTTTAGGAAATAAACCCATATTCACTCAGAAGACTGTTCCCGCCTTGATTTATACTCAACAGAAGTAATCTCTGTTGCCTTCATTTAGAAAACTTCTCAGATGGAGAAAAGCAAAAAGGCAGATATCGCAGGAAGCTAATTCTTTCAGGGGAAGTTCTTCTAAGTACCATTCCTGGTGGAGAACTCTTAGAGGAGAGATGGATTCACACATAAGAGGAGAAAATGAATCCTACAAAGAATCCCAGTTAGGACAGGGATGGGGTGTGTGTGTGTGTGTGTGTGTGTGTGTGTGTGTGTGTGTGTGTGTGTGTGTGTGTTTGTGTGTGTGTGTGTGTTGTGTGTTTATCCATATCCATGTGCACTTTAAGTAGTTGAACCCAATTGGCAAATTAGATTAAAGCAATTTTGTTTTGTCATTAAATGCATTTTTTATAAGATTTTTAAAATGTTAACATAATTAGGAAATGGAAGGAATTTTCCTAGGCTGACAGTTGGACCCCAGCTACAAGATGGTCATAAGTTTCTATATCTTAACTTGAAAGTTTCCTAGGAAAATACTTAGGAGAAGTTCAGACCTAATAATGTTGTATCTTGTTATATGTTCTATGTATGTCTATTTTAGTAAATGATGAAACCAAGTTTATGATAGTGGAGTCTTTGCTTCAAATAAAAAAAGGATCTTATACAATCAGAAAAAATCATTAAGAGAATGAGAAATATGTTTCTGTTTTGTCTATGCCTTGTGCTAACTCAAGGTATGTTTTACTTTACCTTTTCTTTTGGTGTCATCAACCAAAGAAGCAGCCTATAAAAAATATTAAAACTTTCAAAAAAGGCTTAAAGGAGAACAGATCTTTTTTCTCTGTTTATAGTACTGGCTATGTTGGAAATTACTAACATAGAAGACAAATAAAAAATTAATTGAAAACTAACATATCAAAAAAAAAAAGGTTGGAAACCAAATTTGGAGAAAAATAAATATTCAAATTTCTTTCATTTCTAAATTCTTGTCTGGATATCTTTATATGTAAAGTATTTTGATGAGCTCATGGGATATTAACAAATTCTGTATAGTTTAATGACATCAATTATTCTTTAAAAGGAACCTTTTCAATGATGTGGGATTGATTTAAAGCTGAAATTTGCTGCTATTCTAAGTCTTGAATCTAGGTATAAAAGTGTTTTGACCCTGCATGGTCATTCATTCAAAGGAAATGCCATATGCCCTTATAGTCTGAAGACTGCCACAGGTGGATGTCTGTCTCTGAGAAAGTTGAGAAAACAACCTTGGGAAGGTAAAGGTGGGATTCCCTTGACCTATCTTCATCTTGATAAATAAGAAAATTTCCCAACTGGCTAATTCTGAAACTGGCCATGACAACCTGTCATACATCTATGATTCCTACCTGAAAATAATAGAATTAATGCTACTATGTCTCTGCCTTTCTCATCACATAGCAAATTCCATCGATAAGGACAAGTATTTTTTAAAAAGCAGAAAAAGAAGATAAGCCCTATTAGGATTTTTTGATTATATGATATATGATAGTATGGTAGGAGGATCATTTTGAATTGCCATTTGAATCTCAGATAATAGAGAGCATGAAACCTTATAATTGGTTGGTTATTTAATTTATGAGATCACCTTTTCATTATGATAATATGATTAGCCAGAGATGTCAAAGTGAAAAATGAGTTTTTTTTAATTGGATTAAGAATTAGATTAAAAGAAAGATTCATTTTTTACTTCAGGCCCTCATGATGCAACAATTAAAATTGTCTGACATTTCAGATAAATTATATATTTTTAACATACTAATTCTTCCTTTAGATTTATTTTATCTTGAGTTTGTATCAATAAGTATATCTAGAAGAAAGAATTCCCTTCAGAACTAACCTGAGAATATACCCTGTTTTAGAAGTGTAAAACTGCATACCTTGAACATTTTTTATCTCCATCAAGGATATGTGATTCTTAATAACTGAATTCACCTAAAGCTAGGAAGCTATGATTATTTGGATTTGCTTGTTAAATCTCATTGGGCTGTAATTGATATTATTCTGAATGTAATTACACATATGATTATCAAAAAATCCTATTAGACCAATGATCAATGATGCCAGTAATCATATGGAGTGGACATCCATGAATACAGGTGTATTTCTCATGGGAAAGGCTGGGAAAACTACTGACATAGACTTCTCATGATTCAATTTGCCCATTGTGACATTTACTCTTAAATGGAAAGTAACCTTTTAAGCCTGGCTCAATATAATTGGCTATCTATCCTAGAGTTGACATGAAATGAGGGGAGCATTTTCCCCTTACTATATTATGTCCTTATTTTCTTGTTACGGCAAAATGTCAAATCATGGCAAGTTATCAGTATGAATATAATATTAAATGTTTGTTTCATAATAATACAGAAGCACTAAGATACATATATAAGATTTGAGCTATTTAACCTAAAATTCTAGTTCTTTCTAAAATTAAGATAAGGATAACTGGATATTAGTGGAACAGTTTATGAGACCAAATTGCTGTTCTATTTATTACTCATTTACCAGAAACAGCCTTAGTTTTGTTTTAAAAAAGAAGAATGATAGAATATCTGACATTTTTATTTGATTTATTGTCATCTAGATGTTGAACATGTCTTGGCAAACATACAAAACAATCATCCTATACTATCTTGAAATTGACTTCTCAATATATATATATTATACATCCCATCCCAGAATTTTTTTTCTAACAATTGAGGTTATTTTGACAACTTTTAAATAAATTCAGTTATGTGTCAGTAGTCGCCATCATATATACATACATACATATATATATATATATATATATATATATATATATATATATATATATATATATATATATATATATATATATATATATATATATATATATATATATGTATATATAATTTTATTTATTTTTTTTTTTTTTTGTGCTCTGTTAGGGATTCTCTAGCAAAATCTCATTTCCTAAGGTAGGAGTGAGCAGGTAAAAATGAAAATGGCTAGAATGATAATTTTTTAGTTGGTTTTAGTAAATAGTTATAACAAGATTAGGTAGTTATATATGCCAAATATAAAATGTGAATTTGGAATTTTATTTTTTCATTTGTTATTTGAATTTGTCAACCTAAAATATAAATTCTCTAGTTTAGGGATGTTCATGTTAGTTCTATTAGGATTTGACCTGGCTTTCACTACCTGACTAGTTATTGTAATAGCAAACTAGAATTGTGTTTAGATTTATTTTGTCAGATATTCCTAACAGAGAATGAAATCTCTGTAAGTGGCCTGAACTGGAAAAGCAAATCCAATAAAAGCTGCTCTGAAGCACTACTCATTCCTCCAAAGAGATTTCCACAGAACTGCAGCAGAGGCCTCATATCCCAATGGATTGGCTGTTTTTCATAATTGGCTTGAATTGTTTTCTTGGACTTGAAAGATTTCCAGAAACCATATGTAAGATAGACAATGCTTGCATTGCTGTGCTTGATCAAATGCCCCGAGGTCCTCTAATTTATATATCTTGTAAGGCATGTTTTACTAAGAGGTACCTGTCCTTCATAATTCTTGATGAATGAGAGAGTCACTCGGAAATTCATTGTATATTTACTATGAGTTATTGTTTAATCAAATGGAACATAATGAGTATGTTATGAATTGTGCCCATTTTCCCTCTTCTCTAATGTCACTTTTTTGCCTTAGTAAGGGGACTACTTTCTTTGGTTTTCCTCCTCCATGAAGAATTGCCTTCCATGATTTAGGTTGTAACAATCCAAAGAAAGACTGGCATCTTTCTATGGATTGAAAGGAAAGAATGTGAGAAATAATTTAGTTGGACCCCTATGCTATTTCAGTCAATATTAATCAGTTTGATATAATGATATATTAGGTCCCAAAACTATGAACTACAGATTCTAAGTTCACTAATTATAGGAAGTTAACTAGAGCCCCTTTATCCTTGCCTTTTTTGTCATAGTGGACAAACCCAGTGTGGTTGAGATGACTCAACTACATGAAAAAATCTCCTTCAAATCATTCTCTTGTCCAGCAGGAGTAAGTGACCATCTTATAATCACTTAGTTGCCCCATGCTTCACCTAACCTGTGAGATAGCTTGTATCTCCTTACTTTAGTGTGTGTATCATATGTCAATTGATGGGATTATTCTGTATTTGGCATAGTTTTTCTTGAATGCTTAGATATCTAAACCTATAAAAATAGGGCTCTGGGATAAGAGAATATCTTACATCTTGAGGACTTCATTGGAGAAGCCATGGACCCTTTGATAAAGTTCCATTGGCTCAGAGTTCTACTTCAGTCTATTTTATTTTAGGTGGGACAGTTTTAATCTCCACAGAAGGCTATGCAATTTTCTAGACTCTGATATCATCAATATATTGTCATCCACTAACAGGAATATCAGTGATACCATCTGTACCATCTTTATCATCTGTAAAAAAGGATTCTAGTTTTTTATGTATCATGGACTCCGCTTTTTTATAATAATTGAAGGAAAAACTATATTTTAATTAGAGATTAGCAAAAATGAAAATTTAATTCCATGGACCATAGAATAAGAACACCTGATCTATAAGTTATGTCTTCTGGTTGGATTTTGTACTGGATATCCTCCATAAAACTTGCAGTGACTTTTGGCAAGCATACCTTTCTCTTTCTTATGTTTGATATTAATAGTTAGAGAATTATTGAACAATTATGCCTTCTTTTTTTCTTTTTAAGGCATTTGGGATTAAGTGACTTTCCCAAGGTCATACAGTTAATAAGCATCTAAGCCCTATTTGAATTTGGGTCCTCCTAACTCTAGGGCTCTTACTATTATCCACTGTGCCATTTAGCTTCCCCACAGTTATATTTCTTAATTGCTTTTAAAGCTGTAACAAGTACTATAGAAATACCTTTGGATTTGTATAAGCATCTAAGCCCTATTTGAATTTGGATCCTCCTAACTCTAGGGCTCTTACTATTATCCACTGTGCCATTTAGCTTCCCCACAGTTATATTTCTTAACTGCTTTTAAAGCTGTAACAAGTACTATAGAAATACCTTTGGATTTGTAGTCTGACAACATAGGTTTGAATCCCACTTGCACTGTTTAATTACCAGTGTGTGATTTTGGGCAAGCCACTTTTTTTTTTTTTTTTTTTTTTTGAATACTCATTTGTAAAATGAGAATTAGGCTAGATTACCTCAAAGTCCCTTCCTGTTCTTCAGCTGTACATGTATAATTTTTGTAGCACCTAGTGATATAGGAAATAGAGTGCTGTGCTTGGAGTCTTCCTGACTTCTAAATTCAAACCCAGCCTTGGAGACTTATTAACTTTGAGGCTTTGGGCAAGTATTAGCTTCTGTATGTCTCAGGCTTTTTACTATAAAATGGGAATAATAATTGATAGCATCTATCTCCCATAGTTTTTATGAGAATGAAAAGAAATATTTGTAAAGTGCTTAGACCAGTATCTGGCACATAGAAGTGCTATATAATAAATGCTTACTGCTATTAGTAGTGGTCTTTGTAGTGTTAACATATTCATGAGGAAAATCTTTAAGGTAGCATATTGGTCTACCAAATCCCAGGGGATTTTTTGTTTTTGTTTTTTTTTAATTCACCAAACTTTAAGCAAAGTGATATCTTTTATTCCCTCTTAATCAATTATGTGATTGTTAAAAATATGATAGCTTAAAGATACTTTAATTGTTATAAAGCCCATATTTTATTCCTATTTGATACCTTCATCAAGGATGCTCTTGATATGAATGTAAATTATTATAAAGATTTTATACAGATGAGAAAGTAGGCATATGGGTTAGTAGTAAATAATAGCTTCTTTTGATGGGGGTGGGATAGGGTGGAGATACAGCATTCACTCTTTGTGAGAGTTTGAGAATTTATTCCTTAGTACCCTTACATTGCATCACTTTCAGTGCAAAATATTCTACATATCCTTGGGTTTGATGTAGTTTCTATTTTAATTTCTCCTTTCACTAAAATTTTTGTTACTTCTTCATTCTCTTATTACATGATTGACCAATCCTTTTCAGTCTCTTTTGCAAAATGATAATCTATATCTTGGTTTATGTACATAGATTATCTTAGAACTCTGTCCTAGGTTCTCCTTTCTCTCCCACTCTCCCTCTTTTCTTTTTACTCTTCCTCTCCTCTCCCCCCTTTACTTTTTTTCCCCTTTTTGGTGGATTCAACAGCTGTCATGGATTCAATTGTCATCCTCATATAGACAATTTTTAGATCAATATCGCATTCAATACTTTTCCAATTATTTTGCCAAAGTTGCCAAGTCTGATTGTCTTCTCCTCCCCTTTTTTACTGATATACCTTAACTACTTTAGTTCAGGCCTAATTAGTGTTTGCCTGGACTTGTTGCAGTAGCTTTAATTTTCTGATAAAGAGGGAGGGGAAGTTTTGCAGGCCTGAGAATCAGAGAAACTAAGTCAGGACTCCATCAGGATAATTATGGAAACTGAGAACTGTGATATAACACATTTAAGTAAAGAAGGCCTTCTTCAAAATGGCATTCCTGATATTTCCTGGGTTTTATTCCTCACCTTCCAATTACTGTTTTGTTATTTTTACTCTTGGTATTTTATTATCTGTTGACAACAATGCCTAGCATAGTTTGTGACTTGAGTAAACGGGAAAAAAGCTTTTTGTGATTTTTCTGTTTACTCCCTTGCTGGTCTTATATTGTTTTGCTCTTTTTGACTATTCTGTGAGTTTGGAAATAGGTTAATTTCATATAAGATTTCCATATAAAAAATGTGAACAAGCTGATACTGGAAAAGCCTGGAGAGAGTTACTTAAACTGATGGTGAGTGAAACAAGCAGAACCAGGAATACATTGTATAAAATAACAGCAAGAATGTAGGATGATCAACTATGAAAGACTTGGTTCTTTTTAGTGGTTCAGTGATCCAAAAATCATCTGCATTCCAAAAAAGAACTATGGGGATTGAAAATAAATCAGCAGATGCTATGTTCACTTCTTTTCTGTTTTCTTATTTTCTCTTTCAGCATGATTCATAAAGCAGTGTGTATTAAAAATAGATAAATAAATGGGACTTTTAAAAGGAATTGAAGGAGGGCTATATTAATCATGACTATATATTTATATTTTAAAAACTTTCTTCTACTATGTAGTCGAGTTCAGCATACTAAAGACAAAGTTTGGATTCGTTGGGACTCTTAAGATAATTTTAGATTATAATTCTTGTGGATATAGGAATTAACATACAAAGGGGAGCAGAAAGGCATGAAAGCAAATTTTGCCACCTTTGCATCTATATATTTGGTAGGGATTGACAATTAAGAAGTGGTAGGGGGTTATGGTTCTTATACAGATGGGAGGTTATATAGAGTTTTGACTCAAGTTTAATCATATTTGACATAACTATCTCATTGTGAAGTTTGATTTTGTTTCTTTCAGCATACCTCATTTCAGAACTAGAAGCTGCCAGAATGCTGTGTGTGAATTCTCCCCCCAAAAAAGCACAAGAAGGAGGTGGTAGTGAGGTTTTTCAAGAGTTGAAGGGCATATGTATTGCTCTAGGAATGTCCAAACCTCCAGCCAATATAACCATGTTCCAGTTCTTCAGTGGCATAGAAAAAAAAGTAAGACTTTTTGTACCAAAATTCCATGTGTTAAAGGAAAACTAGTTGTTCATTTGTCTAAAATGAGTCAATGAATTTTTCCAATGAAATTGAGTCTTTTTAAAAATTTTTAGTGAATTTTAGATTCATATATTAAAAATAAGTTGTTATTTTTGTTGTGGCTCTTATACTGTGAACATTGGAGTTCAATATTATTTCTTTTTCAAACCAAAAATTCACCAATATCCTATTTGCAGTCTTTTGGTTTGATGATCCTCTTCATTATTACAAATAATAAGAATTAGGCTTTGAAAATCCCCTACATGCTATCATTTAAAAATTCATTAAAGAAAAAAACACAAAAAAACTTTTGTTTCCTTTACATCCTGCTCTCAGTTAAAAATAATTTGGATGTTACATTTAAATTTTTCAATTCAATTATTGTTGTGTCTAATGCACTTTATAAGTAAGGTTTTTCATAATAGCAGCCTGGTATATATAAACAAACTATTAATTTATGAAGCAGAAGAAAATAAAGATTATTATCACTATTCTTAAAGCACTACTTGTAGTCTGCAAAATAATGCAGAAGTAGTTCACAGTACAAAAATGAATCCTAATTTTTCTACATCACAGGTTATGCATATACTCTGATAATTGTACAGGAAAATAGACACGGAGACAAAAACCAGAGTAACTAGCTTTCCATTTCTCCTGCCCTTAGAGCCTTCACTGATCTTTAGTTTAATCATGGCTACCTGTGTATCTTCTGATGTAAAGATTTGTGAAGAAGCATTTTAAAAATGGGAAAAATCTTTTAACTCATTGTATTCATTTATTTCAGTTAAAGGAAACATTAGCAAAAGTTCCTCCTAATCATGTAGGGAAGCCTTTGTTGAAGAAAACAATGGGACCAGCTCACTGGGTATGTAGATGTTAATATGGAGGTATATTGGTAAACCATGATACATTTCATGTTCTTGACATTAGAAATCATGTTTTTTGAACTTTTTTTTTCTTAAAATATCTGTTTTAATGAGTACTGTATCCAAATCTGTCTAAAAGGTACTTTTGTAAAAATAAGGATTTTCCACTAAGCTTTTCATTTATGTGTATTAAAAATTTATGTGAACTTTAATTTGCCTAGGCCTCCTAATATTAGGATTTTAAATTTGAGGTCATAATTTGGAAGTATTTCATCAGGATCAATTCAACATAGGATATTTTAAATCAAAATAGGAGGACATAAATTATCTGTTCTTTCTTAAGCCAGAGTGCTTATAAATTAATATAAAACATAAAAATCAAATTTTATTTCTATTGTTTTGAAATTTAATGTTTTCATTCTTCAGTGAAATCTGTCCTCACAGTCAGAGGCACTAAGGCATTAGGAGAAAAAGAAACATGTGTGAAATAAGTTACTTACTTAACAATGCTAACTACAAGTTCACAAGTTTTGGGGAAACTAGCTCTCCTCATAAATTGCCATAAAAATGTAAGCTATTATTACCTTATACTTCAAATTAAATAGAAGTCTAATCATAATGCAATTTATTAGTATTTAAATTAAATTTCAGTTGATCTATTTTATTTCAAGAAGATAATTTATAAAAAAAAAAAAAAATTAACATTTAAATTGAGCATTTCAATTGAAACTGACTTTTTTTTTTTTCTTCCAGGAGAAAATAGAAGCAGTTAACCAAGCCATAACCAATGAATATGAAGTTCGAAGGAAGCTTTTAGTGAAACGTCTGGATGTCACCGTACAGTCATTTGGCTGGTCAGACAGAGCTAAGGTACAGATGACATTATAAAGGAACAGAGTATTGAAGACACGATCTCTAAGAATGATAGCCAATTTCTTTACATTATTATTGTTTCTATTCAAAAAAAAAATTTCCAGGTCAGTAGTGGAACTATTCAGAGAGGGAAAAAAAAAAAATGAAACAGTTGAAGTTTCTTTGAAACTATTTGTTATATTAATGTTGATTTAGTAATTGGTATTTAAAATGTTAATAGTATGCTTTTATTTGCAGAAAAGATAATCTGGTGGAATTAAGGGTTTTCATCCTCCAAATTTTGAATTAGGAGTACATTATTTACTCATACATAAATTTTTCCAAATTTATACTTTCTTAACTGTTGCTAATATATTAATCAGTTTTCCCCTCTGAAACAGTACCAACCCAGTAAGAAGCAGGCTTATAGTTACATTATTATTTATTACATTATTTTTTATTTAAACGTGTAATGCCTTCACATAACTGAATCTGGTTAATTGTTCAACTGTTACTGAATATTTGTAGGATCATAATATTTTAGAACTTGAAGAGAATTTGGAGATCCTCTAGTCTAGTTCTCATGTCTTACCAAAAAAGAAATCAAAATCCAGCAAAGTTCAATGACTTGCCCAACATTAAGGAGTTAATTAAGGGTTTTATATTTCATCCTTTTAGGTGTTTGTTTTTGTTTCGTTTTGTTTTACCTTTTTTAATTATCAAAAGTCTTTTCTAGGATGGAAGTTTCTTCTGTTGCATTTAACAGATATTTATTGAGTACTTAATCTGAAAGGGCAGCTAAGTTCAAATCTAGCCCAGACAGACATTTCTGAGCTATTTGACCCTGGGCAAATCATTTAACTCTGTTTGCCTGTAAGTTCCCCCCCCCCAAAAAAAAAAAAAAAAAAAAAGGACTAAAGAAGGAAATAGCAGACTGTACCAGTATCTTTGCAAAGAAAATACTGAATGGGGTCACTAAGTGTCATACACAACTGAACAAAAATACTTAATCTGAACTATCATTAGGCTATGCTAAAGGAAGTTTCAAGAAAACATAAGATCATAGCCTAAGAGGCCAGTTCCATCTATTGAGAAATATGGTAGTAGGCATATTAAAATCTTAAAACACTTTCATAAAGATATATGCTCTTCATTAACTAGAGTAATATCACATTTAAGATCACAATTATAACACCCCTTAGCTTCTCATTCGTAATGAAAATCTTTATTCCTATTATTCCTTTCTTTTACTCAGTATTTTGTGCCTCTGAGTGCTTTGCCAACCTTAAAGCATTATTCAAATATTAGTTACTATTATCATTATCAGACATGAATTTTTTATCATGATTAGTTATTTGGTATCCTAGCCCATAGATGATTAAAAGAAGCACATTAGAAGTGTTTTATATATATGCCTTTGTAGAAGGCCCAAATGACAGTAATGAGAGGAAACTGAAAACATAAAGACAGACAAAAACATGATATTGTCTTGCAGTAAAATAGTGAATATTCATTGTGATAACCCTGAATCATTAATAAAAGATTAAATTATACTAAATCTTTTTTTAAAAATGAAAAACACAATAAATATTTTGGGGGAAAAACTCTGCAAAAAAATTAAATATACTAATTTTACTACTGGAAGGATTAGATCTTTGTTATCTGGAAAATTAACAGGTATGAATTCTTTCTACAATAATGATAGATAAGTGAAGTTTTATGTTGGGAATTATCGTATGTAATTAAATATAGCCTTCTCATGGGTCAAACTTTAAATTTCTCTCATATTCTAAAATACTCTGCATAAAACTAAGCTCATAGCTGGTGATAAATAATTCTTTCTGTTTAATTCTTCCACTATGTGCTATCATTGTATAAAAAGTTTCCCTTTCAATAAATATGATGTCATTAATGTGTATACATCCTGAAGCAGTAGAAATCAAAACTTGCCCTTCCAGTAAATGTGATGTCACTGATATGTATACTTCTTTCAGTCCTTTTATGCCTTAAGAGGTAATCTTTATGAGTTTCTATAGGTGAAAAAATTATGTTTGTGCAAGTTTTGGTGTTGAGCTTGTCTAAACTTTCATCCAAAGACACATATGGGTTATATAAAATGAAGCTTTTAAAGGAGATTTACATATTCTAAAGCTTGTGCATCTGGTATATGCTTCAAGAATCCAGGTCCTTCTTCTTAGCACAATGAGTCAGGGTAGGGCTTTGGAATGGAAAAAACTTAACATGGAAGAAGGAAAATAACTCTAAAGAGTCTATTTGTGTGTTATATCAGAACATGATTAGTTAATTTCTTAACAAGCCATTTGCTTAAGAATTCATGACAAAATGAATGAGTAGTTTCAAATATATTTGCACTTTTATATATTCTGTGTTCATGATGTTTTGGTGCTTTGAAATATCTTCTGAAAAATCTGTCAGAGAAGGAATTTAAAAAAAACAATGTACAAAAAATCTTTCAGGTTTCATATGAATGTATCATGTTGAACAAATTGTGAAATAAGAAATTGTAAAATTTAGCCTTGGGATGGGGAAAGGTTTTACCTTACCATTTGAACTCTTTCTCTGGGATAAATTTGACTAGAATCCCACTTTCTATAGTAAATATTTCCTAATCCCGTTTATTTCTTGTGCTTTACTTCTTTTAATTATTTCCTATTAATCCTGCATATAGTTGGTTTTTCAGTATTTATTCTTTGTCTCTCCCATTGGCAAGGATTGAGCAAAGATTGCCCCACACACACACACATACTTTTTTTAATTCCTAGTATTTAGCATAGTGCCTGGCAATTAGTAAATGTTTGTTGATGGTCATCAAAATGTTGGTGGAGTAGTGAGAACCCTAATTATTTGTGATAGAATTTTAGATTATTTTTTACTTTGGTTATTCTTTCTATGATCTGAAAATTTGAAGACTACTTACCCATTTGGAACTATTCTCCCTTATACTAAAGTTTAACATTTCTAATTTGTTATTTTATACAGATGAATGTAATTGCATAATTGGATTATAGTGTGATTTGTTGTTAAATCAAAAGAGAAAATGGTTAGATCTAGGACTTGAAGATAAGCAATCATTGAAGTGCTACCTGATAGTTTAAGTTTAATGTATTAATTTGGAAAGGAAATATTGCTTACATTTTAAAATTGGACCAAAAATATTGGTAAAATGGACTCTTCATTGTTATCCTTATTATTTTAAGGTGAGAGAATATAAGACGTTATATATGTATGTGTACATTATCAAGGCTTAATAGGAACAGCTATTCTAGAAAAGAGGCTTAGCAAGCCCTGCTCATGACCATGCCAGTATATTAATGCCAGCAGGGGGCAGAAAATACAAGCAGTTGCAATAAAATGACCAAAGCACTGGGAAAACAGGATAAATCATACAAAAACTCACTTCTATTTGACTCCTTAAACTTTGGCTTGTTAATATGATATGGACACCCAGCCTAATTGCTGGTCTGCCATCTCATTTCAGCCTTTGCATCTCCACGAATGCATGTTTACAATCTGGCCTTACTTTTTTGTTTTTCAATTGCTTCCCTCCCAAGTTGTACCTGCCTTCTCAACCCTAAGTGAAGATTGCATTTACTTCTGCCAAGGAGATGTCTTATTGCTATCTCATATTAGGGATTTCAAACATTAGCTAACATTAAGAATTATCTGACTCCAGGACATGCTGTTTACAATTGCAGTGGCAAATCTGCTTTCCAAACTTCAAGTTCCAGTAGTGAGCTTCAGAGATTAGAGTTATGTTATTTGTTGTCACATATCTCTAAAATACTAGCAACTTGGCAAGATATTTGTGAGACTCTAGGTACTACAAACTCTTACTTTAAGCAAGTCTTAGAAGTGGCCTTAGCCCTGGATAGCACCTAGAATTTCTCATATTGCTGTGTCAGGCGAACTAAGAACTTTGCAGAATTCTTTTCCATTACAGTTAATTCATGGATCTCTGTGTTTAGCAGAGATTTCCCACAGAGTTGATTAAGATTTTATTTTATGGCTTCCTGTCAAACAGGTCAGGCTGGCCTTACGACAACTTGGGAAAAGGGGTTCCTATAAGAGCTTAGAGAGGCATTTGAATCTTCCTTTTTTTTTTTTTTTTTTTTTTTTTTGCAAATAACCAATGGATTTTCTTTCTTTCTCAGAGAGATTATGGATCCTCATATCAAAAATCATATGATCCCTTTCTGTACACTATGTCAGAATTTGCCCTGTATTAAAGGGTCAGGTTTTGAAGATCTTGTCTGTGACTGTCTGCAATTAATTAGCCCAAGTATATATGGCCACCAGACTGCAGTTACTTTTCAATGTGTATTTATTTAATTTTAGTGATGGGATGGGATAGCAATCCTTTCCATTTTCTTTCAGTCCAACTACTTAAAACTAAATGCTCAGTGGAAGTTTGCTTTCTAGATCCAATGACATCTGTATGAATATTAGATATTGTGATTTGAGCATCTGGAAGTTTTTCAAAGGTTAACGGATTCAGTATTTCAAGAATTACTAGGTGAATTAGTTGGTGATTTGTCTCTATATTATCCTTTTCTGCTTCTGGAACTTCTGCATTCCATGTTAGATTAGTCCAAGTCATATTCTGTTACCTACATTAGGGCCAATTTTTTGGCAAATTGGAGAAATTCTAATTGAGGAGCAGGTAAAATTTTGCAACACAGAATAGATCATAACCATTACCCCATCACTCCTACACCCCTGCCAACACACACAAGACCTCCAAAAGACCTCCAGGTTTTTCTTTGTTTTACAAGGTTTTCTCTTGATAATTAATTCCTTTCACTTATTGCCTGAAATGCCCCCCAAAGCTTTTCTTTGAACACTAGATTTGGCAGACACATTTAGCGTTTTGAAAAATTGGTTCACCTTGGTCCTAATCTTTAACTATCCAGATATCCAATAATAATAGCTCAATGTGGATATTGGGTCTATTGCCATATTGTTCTATATGACTCAGAACTGAACACTCATTTCTGTTGCCCAGCTCGTTAACAAGTGAACATTAATTTATTAAATTATATTAGGCCTTAAATATACAAAAAAGAAAAATAAAAGTCATTGCTCCTAAGAAGTTTGTAGTCTGATAGAAAGATATAACTCATATAAAGATATGGTGGCTAGAGAAGAAAGTTTTGATCTAAGTAGTCATATGAATTATGAATAGAACCGTAGAATAGTATATTTTCATATTTTCATGCCCTTTTTGGTGGAAATGATAAAACATTTTAATTACTGTTATCAAAGTAAGAGGTGGAAAATGGGAGTAAGGCAATTGGGATGTGTGTATATGATGGCAAGACAGAAGTGCAAAGATTCCACTGTGGGTAGTTCCTTGTGTCCAGTAGTTAGATGGATGGGATATGAAGCATGGTTCAGAGCTAGCCATATATATATATAGTACATAAGGTGATTTTTCATTCATTCACTGACCAATCAAGGTCACTAAATCCCACAGTAGAGTCCCATGAGTGGGTTAAAGAATTATGTAGTTTATGGAAGGAGCTATGTATAATAAACTTTAGGTATTTTAGCTATGGAAGGTTATGACAAAGAGACACAGTGTTTCTATTGTCCATAGAGACCATAATAATAATATCTAATATTTATATAGTAACATCAGCAATAAGAATTATGTACCAAGGCATGTTAATAAGCACCTTACAATTATGGTCTCATTTGATTCTCATAAACCTGGAAGGTAGTTACTGTTATTTTCATCGAAATTCTCAAGATAAAGCAAACAATGGTTAAATGATTTGTCCAGGTCACACAGCCATCTGTGTGTCTGAGGTAAAGTTTGAATTCGATCTTCTTATCTTTAGGCCTGGTACTCCATCCATCCATTGCACCACCAAACCTTGGAACCATCAAGCAACTTAATAAATGTCAGATCCACTAAATATTCAGTTCAATTTTGTTATCATCTATGTTCCCATATAGTACAGTCTGTGGGAAGATATACTGGAGTGAAAACTAAAATTGGGACATCTGATAGATTAGTCACCTTGACAAGTGATCTATAGGCTATAAATTTTGAGGTCACTAATTCTTAATCAGGCTATTAGAATTCTTCCCTTCCCCTGTCCCTCCTTCCATCTTCCCTCACCCCCAACCCTGCTGATGGATTCATATTATCAGGCCCAAGCATCTTCCAGTTAGTTCCTAACACATATACCAAATAGATTTTGTCCTAGACAGACTACTTTCTTATGCCCCTTCCAGGCAAGATTTGATAGATAAAAGTAGAACCAAGATGGCAGAGTAAAGGCAGGGATTTTCCGGTCTCTCCCCCAAACCCTTCCAAATTCCTTTTAAGTCATGACTCTAAACAAATTTTAGAGTGTAAGAATACACAAAGTTGGAATGGAAAATTTTCCAGCAGAAGACAACTTAGAAGGTCAGCAGGAAAGGTCTGTGGCACCAATGTGAGAATCTAGTGCACAATCTGTGCAAGCACAGCCCTGGCCCTGGCTCCAGCTCCCACAGGCCAAGGGACCTCTGAATCACTGGCAGTACTTGTGGTTTCTAGACCTCTCAGTCCAGACACCAAAGATGACTTGGAAGGTCAGCAAAACAGATTGGTCAATAGGATGAGACAGCCTTCAGAAACTTCCAAAACGAGGTAGATGTGGATGGCAGCAACAGCTTCAAGCTTCCAGAGGCCTTTGACTATACTATTAATAAGAAAGGACTCTGTTGCTTTAAAACACTATATCTTAGAGAGGGGCAGGAGACAGTTTTCAAGTTCCAGGACAGAAAAAAGTGCTTGTAGTCAGGTCCTGGAAGGATCACTGAAAACAACTGCACAAAAAAGATTTTAAAAGTTGAATAGTGAGCTGGAAAAATGAGCAAACAACAGAAAAAGGTTTTGACCATAAAAAGTTATGACAGTGAAAAGGAAGATCAAAACAGACATTCAGAAGAAGATAGCAAATTCAAAGCTTCTCTATCAAAAAAGAATTAAAACTTGGTCTCAGACTATGGAAGAGCTCTAGGGGTTTTGAAAATTAAGTAAGAGAGATAAAGGAAAAATGAGTAAGAATTGAGAATGATGCAAAAGGGAAAAATTAATGAAAAGAATGCTTTAATAAAATTGCCAAATGGAAAAAGAAGTACAAAAGCACACTGAGGAAAATAATTCCTTGAAAATTAAAATTGAGCAAATGAAACTAATGATTTTATAAGAAGTCAAGATACAATAAAACAAAACCAAAAGAATTTAAAAAATTTTTTTTTAAAATGGTAATGTGAAATGTTTCATTGGAAAAACAACTGACATAAGAATAGATCCAGGAGAAATAATATAAAAATTATTGATCAACTTGAAAACCATAATCAAAAAAAGAGCCGACACCATCTTTCAAGAAATTATCAAGTAAAACTGTCCTGATATTGTAGAACCAATAGAAATTGAAAAAATCCACTGATCAATTCTTAAACAAAATCCAAAAATGAAAACTTCCAGGAATATTATAACCTAATTCTGGAATTTCAGGTCAAGGAGAAAATATTGCAAGCATCTAGAAAAAAAAAAACAATTTAAGTATTGTGGAGCTATAGTCAGGATAAAACAAGATTTAGCAGTTTCTATATTAAGTGATCTGGAGGACTAGTAACATGATATTCTAGAAAGCAATGGAGCTAGGATTACAATTAAGAATCATCTACCCAGCAAAATTGAGTATTATCCTTCAGGGGAAAAGATAGACGTTCAATGAAATGAAGGATTTTCAAGTATTTGTGATGAAAAGTCTAGAGCTAAATAGAAAACTTGATTTTCAAATATCGGATTTGGGAGAAGCATAAGGAGATAAATCAGGAAAGGGATATCATCAGGGAATTAAGGTTTATCTGTTTATATTCCTACTTGGGAGGATGATACTTGTAACTCATAATAACTGTCTCATTTTTATGGCATTTAGATGGAGTATGTATAAAAGAAGAGGACACACATGTGAATTGAATTTGAAGGGGTAATATCTAAAAAAGATAAAAGTAAGGGGTAAGAGGAATGTACTAGAATGGGAAAGAGAGTGGAATGATGTAAGTTATCTGCCATAAAAGGGGCAAAAGAAAGCTTTTACACTGGAGCGGAAGAGGGAGAACGGAAGTGAGTGAACCTTAACTCATCAGAAGTGGTTCAAAGAGGAAATAACATAAAACACTCAATATAGGTATAAAAATCTATCTTATCTTCAGGAAAGTAGAAGAGGAAGAGGATATGAGAAAAGAGTAGGGTGATAGAAGAGAGAGCATATTGGATGAGGGAGGGTGATTAGTCACAAAACACTTTTGAGGAGAATCAGGGTAAAATTAGAAGGAATAGAATAAATAGGGGGAAAATACAGTCAGCAATTGTAATTGGGAAAATAATTTTGAAGCAAGTTTCTCTAATGAAGGACTAAAAGGGAACTGAGTCAAATTTTATTTATTTTTTTTAAAAAGCCATAATTGTACACTATTTCAAAGTTTGATTCTTTTTGTACAGCAAAACAACTGTTTGGACATGTATACATATATTGTATTCAATTTATACTTTAAAATATTTAACATGTATTGGTCAACCTGCCATGGGGGGTGGGGGGAGAAGCGTAAAAATTAGAACAAAACGTTTGGCAATTGTCAATGTTGTAAAATTACCCATGCATATATCTGGTAAATAAAAACTATTAAAATTTTTTAAAAAGCCATTCCCCAATTGATTAATGATCAAAAGATATGAGCTATGCCCAAACAAATATAAAATCATGCATATACTTTGACTAACAACAACATCACTAGGCATGAATCCCAAGAAATAAAAAAAAACAAAACAAAAAGGAAAAAGACCTATATATGCTAAAATATTTATAACAGCTCTCTTTTCTGGAAAAAGAATTGGAAATTATGGAGAAGCCCATCAATTGAGGAATGACTAAATAAATCGTATGTGATTATGATGTTCTATAAAAAATAATGAGCAGGATGATATCAGAAAAACCTAGAAAGTTTTTCATGGACTCAAGCAAAGTGAGATGTGCTGTGTACAGTTGTAAATGATTTTGCTTTTTTCAGCAATACAGTTACCCAGGACTACTCTGAAGAACTTAGGATAAAAATCGCTGTCCATACCTAGAGATATCAGAAATTCTGCTTGTGTCTGAAAACAGACTGAAGTATATATTTTTTAAACTTTATTTTTCTTGAGAGTTTTTTGGGAAAGCATGAGGGTTGTTTTCTTTTACAACATGACTTTTATGGAAGTGTTTTGCATGAAGTCATGTGCCTTCTTCATGGGAGTTGGGGGTGAGGAGGAAGGGAGAGAATCTGGAACTCAGAGTTTTAAAAGCAAGTATAATAATTGTTTTACATGTAACTGGAAAATAATTTGTTTTTAAATGGCCAACATTAAAAAAAAAAAAGTCTTGATGGGTAATATTCCATCTTTTGCACTACAGATTTTGTCTGTAACCACAGGGTCCTGTTCAAAAACAAAACATTATACATAGTTGTTTATCTTTTTTGTAGCTTTGATTACAATTTCATGTCTGTCAGTATGGCCACTTGTATTAGGTTGTACTCAGACAAAAATCACAATTTCTCTCAATTCTCTTCTGACCTACAGGTAGAATTATTAGATTTTGTTACATCTTCCCTATTCCTGAGGCAGTGATGCTAGCTTCATGTTGATGTCCCTCCCAGCAGCTGACTGCTCTCCTCTTTTTAAAGGGAAATTTTCTAGTTCCATAACCTTTCTCATAGTCTCTAAAGATGACACCTCCAAATTATTTCATTTCTGAACTACTCCATTCACTGCCTTTCAAGTAACTATTCATATTTCTGCAGGATATTACTCCTAGATAGACACTATCCAAATCAAATGTACAATGTTATTTCTGATGTTTTGACCTACTACCTAACATCAAAGTGAAGAAGCTGCCTTAGAAAGATATAGAGTTCTCCATACCATGGTTTCTCTTCATTTATATATGTTGTAGTGCCTTCAGACTTACTATCTAGAAGAGTTTAGACCACCTAAACTGAATGGCAGCACATTATATAAGCAGCGAAAACCTCATTACACATGAGTCTAGTTACATTGCTTTTATAGTCCTAAGGAACCAGACTCTCATAACAAATTCTGTATTATCATCAGCCTTGTTAGGAAACTGAAAAAAAAGGCAGAATGTCATTTCCCTAATGCGGAAGTAATTTGTTTATGGCCTCCCAACTGAAGAGAATTTTTTTTCTCTTTATTTGGAATTCCTCTATTTTTTGTTATATGGGTTCATATCAGTTTTGAACTCTTTAAGTTGTCTACCACTACCCTTCTCCGAATGGATAAGCAGAAATAATATGCTATTTGATTATGTATAAGTCACAGAGTGAATAGCGTTACCCTCTAGTACCTAGCAGAAAGGCAGATCTAAAAATCCCTCCTTCCCCTCCTGCTTCCCCAAAAAAAGTCATGGGAGCTAAAAGCAGGCAGTGACCTGGAATTGACAGAGGCTTTCCACCAATACCATTCCACTAATCTTTGACATCTAGGGAACCATTATGGGGACAGAAATGCTACTAAGGGTAACCCAGGAGATGTGAATGAATAAGGATTAGGTGAGTTGGACATTATCATAAGCATTCAGAAATGTAAGGAGTGGAAATAGGCCAAAATTTAAGGGAATCAGGTTGAATCAGGCATTTAATGCCTTGCTACTCCTTGCATTTTGGCTTCCTAATATCATATGAGAGGAACTGGTGGTGTAGTAGAATATTGGACATGAAACTAGACCTAGTTAGAAATCCTGCCTTAGGATTAATTTATTGTCTGTATGACCAAGAGCATATCACTTAGCCCTTTGTGATTTTGTATCCTCTTCTGCAAAGTAAGGATTATAATAATTGTTGTATTTACCTCATGGTTTTGTTTTGTTTTTTAAGCATTAATGAAAAAAATATATGAAGTTCTTTGCAAACATTAAAACATTATCATTTATTGTTAGGCTTCACCATACTTGTATCATCAATGTAGAACTTGTCTTCTTATCTTAGCTCATATATTTTGGTCTTCTGACACCCTGCCTAGATTTCGGTTTATATTTGTTCTCCTAACTCAGACTGCAGCCACTCAATCCCAAGAAAGGCATTCCCTTCCCTATTTTCCCAATATAATTTTGGGAAAGTCGCTTTACCTTTATGCTTTCCTTAAACCTGTTTATACCTGCTTTTCTCAATCATTAAATGAGAGATTTAGACTAGCTAGATGAGATCTGAAAATCATTCTGTGATTCTGTGCTATTCCTTCAATTGCTACCAACCTTACCCTGAAAAAGTTTCATAGTTTAATTCTTATGCTTTTTTGGACATGTGTAACTTTTTTTTTTTTTTTAATAATGGGGTTCTTTTATGTCTTTTATTTTGAAAATGTTTGTCTTTCTTTTCTTTCAACAGAGTCAAACAGAAAAATTGGCAAAGGTCTACCAACCAAAACGTACGCTCTTATCTGCTAAAAGTACTATTTCTGTTGCTCATCTCTTGGCTGCTCGGCAGGATCTTTCAAAGATTTTAAGAACAAGCAGTGGATCTATTAGAGAAAAAACTGCCTGTGCCATCAATAAGGTAAGGTATTTGTTTTAGATTTGATTTTTGCCTTAAAATAAATTATTAATGTAAATCATCTTTTTTGGTCATTAGTCTTTTCCCTAAAATGTGTTATAAGGATTTTAAAAATTAAGTGATTCCTGTTTTTAATTGACAGTTTATAAAATGTGAAAATCAATAATTTTTTTTATTTTGAAAAAACTTTACAATTTTATTGCTTTTTATGGCCTTGCTGTTGTGAAAATTTTATCATGAAGGATCGATTGATGTCTAGAATCCCTGTCAAAAAGAAGATGTTATCATAAGTCATTTTAGCATTTCCATTACAAGTAATTTCCTTTTAAAAATTGTCTTATACTTCTTTATATCTATGATTTCATCTATATGAGGACCAATGATATGTATCACAACTCTTTCTCATATTCTCATCCTATATGAATCTTATAAATGTCCTTCCTAAATCCTTAAAGAAGAATTTATGAGTGTAATGGAGGCTTTCCTCTATTGTTTTAACATGATGTAGATACCAGTGGACACCTCAAACATCTATATCCCTAACACTGACTATAGGATTGGCCCTCCTCCTTGTCCAATTATATATTTTTTGGGTGATATCTGTATTTGCTATGACTTACATATAATTGATCATTGGTGATTGCACTGCATGTAGTCTGAAATAGTAGATGAGAAGAAGCATTGGATTTAAAATAAGCTATTGTGGGTTATAATCACAATTCCACCACTTAATATCATATATGGCTTTAAGCAAATTGTTTGATTCTTAAACTTCAGTTTCCTTATATATAAAATGGGGATAAGGATACTAGAATGGCCTCCAAGGTATCTTCTAACTCCAAATTTGTAAATCTGTCTTCTAATTTTTCCTAACATACATCTTTTCATCTTTCTCTCTGAGTCACTTAGAATATAAATTCTCTAGAAATTATGATGATCCATGATTTTTAACAATATAACTGGGGGAACATTGCTTTTTAAAAGAGAGCTTTTTCTTTCAGGGAACATCTTAGATTCATTGGAAGTGATGCACAGTTTCTTATTTGCAATCTACTTTATTCTATTCTTTCTATTTAATTCTGGACCACATTTGCCCAAGATATATATACTTACACACTAACTCAATAATTGGCCTATCCAATGCTATGTATCTTAGTCTGGGCAATTTAAAAGTTGACATTTTCTTGGTAGTTTTGAGGTTTACAAAGAACTCTTCAAAAACAACTCTCTGAGATTTTCTGTAACCTTGTATTATCCCCATTTTACAAATAGCGAAACTGAGGCACAGATTGGTTAAAGTGATATGTTCAGCATCATATATATCAGAAACAGTAATTAAAGTCTGGTTCTCCTTAAAAACAAAAAACTTTTTCCGTATAGTTTCTCCTATATGGATTGCTGAACCAATCATTTTCTTTGCATATAGGAAAGTTTATAAAAATCTTATCAGAAAAAAAAATTATTAGCATTTATATTTTCAGAAAAATACTGGTTTAGCCTTGTGTAAAAGAATTTTTTTTCCTTGGAAATACTTACCAAGAGGCTGTGGACCACTCTACTTCATCCCATACCAGTTAACAAACTAGTTTCCCATCATGATGATAAACTTAATCAAACTCCTTCCCTAATACCCTGTACCTTATTTCACATGAGTTCTGATACTATCACTTGAGAATTCAGTTATTCATTCTGCTCATGAGATAAGAGGTCCATCATGGTGATGAATGGGAAAACATTGAGCTAGGTGTTAAGGAAAACCTTGAGTTTTGAGTTGAAAACTCACCTCAACACATATTACCTACCCTTTCTCAATTTAGGTTTTCTTATCTATAAAATTGTGATCATAATACCACTTATTGGATAGTGTTATTGCAAGGATCAAAGAAAATATATATTTAAACACTTTGCTAGCTTTAAAGCACTATGTGTAAGATATTATTGTGTTGAATTTCAGTATCAAGATTTTAAGAGATAGTATGGTTAGTATATTAATCATTTTTCTTATAGCTGCCTTCTGTTTGTGAAATAACTTGTGAGAATAGTTTTACAATAATGTTTTATTTTTTAGGTGTTAATGGGCAGGGTACCTGACAGAGGTGGCAGACCCAATGAAATCGAACCTCCTCCCCCAGAGATGCCACCATGGCAGAAAAGACAGGATGGACCTCAACAGCAAACAGGCAGAGGAGGAGGACGAGGGGGTTATGATCAATCATATGGTGGAGGACGAGGGGGTCATGAACATTCATACGGAGGACGAGGGGGTCACGAACAGTCATATGGAGGACGAGGAGGTCATGAACAGTCATATGGAGGACGAGGAGGTCACGAACAGTCATATGGAGGACGAGGAGGTCACGAACAAGGAGGAGGAAGAGGTGGACGTGGTAGTTATGACCATGGAGGTCGAGGGGGTGGAAGAGGAAATAAACATCAAGGAGGCTGGACAGATGGAGGGAGTGGAGGAGGAGGTGGCTATCAAGATGGTGGTTATCGAGATTCAGGTTTCCAAACAGGTGGCTACCATGGTGGCAGTGGTGGCTACCAAGGAGGTGGTTATGGTGGCTTTCAATCATCTTCATATACAGGAAGTGGATATCAGGGTGGTGGCTACCAACAGGACAATAGATACCAAGACGGTGGTGGGCATCATGAACGAGGTGGTGGTGGTCGAGGAGGGAGGGGTGGTCGAGGAGGTAGAGGTCGTGGAGGTCAAGGTGGAGGCTGGGGAGCAAGAGGGGGCCAGAATTATAATCAAGGGGGTCAATTTGAGCAACATTTCCAGCATGGAGGTTATCAATATAATCATTCTGGATTTGGACAAGGAAGACAGTATTCTAGTTGAGGCTACTAAAGATTACATTTCAGCAGAGCTCAAGTAATAGAAACTTCATTTTAAAGGCCTGGTAAATATCTAGTTGAACTAATATGAGACCATATATGGCCAGAAACTCCTGCTTTAAACATGAAATTATAGATTGATATGCAATTCTGGTTTTTAAACAATGGATTTATTTAGCTAATGCTCTTTATTTGAGAAATGCATACTTTTCACCAAAATTTATAAAAAACAAAACAAAACAACAACACATAAATAGCCAAGTATGTTTAATGATTAGACTAATATCACAATCAGAACATGCATAATGTTTTGAAGAAATTAATTGGAAAATACCAGCAATGGCTTTAGTATGCAGTTCTTAGAATAAGCATTCTTCTAGATTCTTTATAGATTTTTCATTAGGAAACCCAATTTCTTTATATTAATAATTTCTTTTTCTTTATTTTGCTTCTGGTACATATTTTCTAAGTACAGTTCTGCTCTTTATAATTGGCCTTTTATATTCAATGAGATTATACACATTTACTTCCCTATGAAAGTAACAAGTATGTTTCTATTATATGAGCTCTTCTGCATATAGCACATTCAGTAGCCTTAACTTCTGTTAATTAAAAACTATCATTTGCTCAACTCTAAAGACCTTGAACATGGCCAAAATCTGCAAAGATCATTAAATCAAGCTAAGTTGTGAACTTCTAGTATGTAGGCATATAGTTAAATATAGCAATTCAAACTGACTTGCATCCATCCAAAACAATTTCCTCCTACAACCTTATTTTTACTTGAAGTTGACTAGAAGGATCAGCAAACTGAAATTTGTCTTATGCACGAGTTAATACCACTGGCTCAGCAAATACAAGATAGTTTGTTTTGGGCAGGTGCCTTTTTGTTTTGTTTTTGTTTTGTTTTGTTTTTTTGTAATTGAAGAAATGCACTACCAAGTAGGAAGATGATGGATGTTGCCTAGTGGAGGAGGCCCTTTATTATTGCTGCAGAAACAAAAGCCTGGCTGAGTTGATGTTTTACATTATTCTTTACTGAAATCCACATGATGCTTCTTGCTGGGTTTTTGTGTACATAAACATTGTCAAGCTGTGAAAGAAAATGGCTGAAGGTGTGCTTTGTATGAAAGGTGAGCAATAAAGTATCCGTGTGTTCTCTGTTTTGTGTGAGCTTTATTTGAATGATTAGTTATAATTAATGAAGTATTTTAAAACAGTTGCTAAAAAAAAAAAATTAGAGATCTTAAGACTTTGCATAAGTATATTAAACTATCTTATGTATTTCCTTTAGTTGAAATTTATATAGCTCCCAGAAGTTTGCAAAGCAGTTTACATAGATTATTTGAATCTCCCCACAATCCCAGAAGATCGAGGAGAAAACCAAGTCTCAGTTCAGAAGTTAAGTAGCTTTCCCAAGCTCACTAGCTAGCAGGTGGCAGAGAGGGGGATTTGCATTCCACTCTCTACCTCTCTCACTCAAACCTTTTTTCCAAACTCTTCATCTTAATGATCTTCATTATAAATGATTATAAAGTGGTGCACTTAAAGATAATTATCTGAAGATTCAAATGAAAGTACTTAAAATATTGAGTTTAGCTTTTAATATTAATATAGTTCCATTTGATTGACTGAACCATGTTTGCCACCATTGTTTAAAAACACCAGTAAGAATTCTAACCCCTTTTTACTTTTAGTGCATTTAGTCTTCACGAGATATAATCAAAAGCATGTGTCACTTCATTTCCAGTCTTTTAGTGATGACCTGTTACCTGTGTAGTTTACTTGGTCCATGTACATGATATAAGTGATTCATTTTTTGATCCAATATCTATTTTGATTGATAAGATTTTCAAAATAGGATAATCTAATAACTGCTTTGTGGCCACTGGGTGTAGCTGTTGGTACATATGTCAAGCAACTGTAATTATGATTATTTTAAGTAGTTGTGTTTTCTCTCAAGACTTAAAATACAATACACTACATTTTTCTTGAGTGGTTACAAATTGAAAAATATGAAGTTGTATGACTTGTGAGAAGATAGCATAACATTAAGCCCTACATTGAACCTCCCAAAAATTTTTTTTCACTAAATACTTAATATTGTATTTATAGTTAAAGGTTTTGCATTAGATATAAAACTCAACTTTATTTCTTTCAGGTGCACTTATATTAAATGCAACACCCAACTGAGTTTACAGTTTTCTCCTTTCAGATAGCACAATCTTCCCACTAAACAGAATTTTTCTAACCATTAACATTTTTAAAGGATGATTTATCTTATCTAATTTTATGAATGAGAAACTAACATGACAAACTATGTATTACAAATGTGGATGACATTTAAGGAGAAAAAAGGTCGATTTTTATTTTAACAGGTTGAAAATATTCATGTCTATAGCACCTTCTCAACAGAAAATGAATTATGTTCCTATTATTTTCTGTTTTTTTTTAATATAGTTCTAGTTCTCTAAAAATAGTCTATTCAACCATCTCAAGGACCTATTTTTTTGTCAAATTATTTTAATGTTGTAGAGTACACATATTAGTATTAGGTAAATCTGAAGAGATTTACATTGTGGTGAATAACATTTCCATTAAAAATTACTCATGAGGAAACAAAAAGTACGTATTTCCTAGTAGGAAGTCTTTGAAATGTGAAGCCTTAAATTTTTTTCTCTTGAACAAACATAAAACCAGGACAAGCTGAACCTTTTTGTTGGTTCTTTTTTTCCTACTAATACCAATGATTAAAACAGGATGCTAACATTTTATATGTAAATTATTTAAGAGTTAAGTCTGCTTGCTTTCTCATTTCTTATAACCAGTCTGAAATGTTGACAGCACTTCAGCATAATGCCATGCATATAGTAATAAACACTCAGTAAAAATTTATTGAGTGATTAATGTAAGTTAATTCTAAGATAATAAAGTTCAGGCAATTTCAGGAAGTATCTTTAAGCATAATTTCATCCACATGTGGAAAAATTCACTTAAACATTTTGATAATTAATGTGTTCACACATTGGGATAGAGTATTCATAAGTTACCCTTTCCTAAACAAATATGAATCTAAATGTTTAGAGCATCTAACATATCTCTGAGAAATGTGAATGTTTCTGATGATTTATTATATCATCTGTTAACATATTTTGATAGCAAGTCCCCACTCTTGGAGAAGGAGAAAAACTACTATAGAATCAGAGTTGGAACCTTATATTGTCTAATCTGTATTTAAAAACAAAGTTTTTCAAAAAAGTAAAATTTGGGGATTTTTATACCCTGAAGTGTACAAGTAAAGCATCTGAGATTGTGTTTTATTTTCAACTTTATTATATTTAGATTGTAAAACCAGTTTTTCTTGTCATTTTGTGCTTTTGATTTTAGCATCATTGCTTTTTAATCAGACAATTAATTTGGTTTTCGGCAGATATTACAAGTAATTAAACTGTATCTCTCAATACAAGTAAAATAGACAATAAAGTGAAAGACTTTTGAAGTATTTTGTCATGCACCATAAATCTCTTAGATGTAACATTCACAGGCAGAACTTTCTATAGCATTTGAATGAATTGTTTTCAAATGTCACAGAAAAGAACACATTTCACATGGGCATGCAGTTTTACAAGTTGTTGGCACAAGAATTCTGCATAACAGAGCTTCTGTTTTTCTTCTTTGAATATAATTAGCATATGTTTGGAAATTCATTGTTAAAAAATAGATTGGCTATCTCCCATGTCTAACATCTATTACCTCCTCAGTTTAATCTATTAAGTTTGTTGTTAAAGGAGGAGCTTATGTACTATCTTCAATGGGGGAATATTTCCTGAATGCCCTACTTGTTAGCTTTAATCTTGCATGTTGGTTGGATTAGATATGTTAGAAGAAAAAAAAAGTATCTTAATAAAAGCCATCAGTTTGGGAAAGTGTGTGAAAATGATAAAAACAAAGGAGCAGTTCAAAATAAAATCTCAGACTTTTGAGAGAGCTTATAAAAATTTGTATAAATTAGTGTTATTTTCTGAGAAAAAGAGAGTAATGGTTATCTTTAATGTTTTTATCAACTGTAAGATTCTTTGGTTCCATTCTCCCTCTATCAGTAATCATTTAAAAATTACTATAGCTTCAAATTTTTAATAATTTTTACTTCTTTATGGTACTCAGTATAGGATCATATTTTCAGTAACCATTCTATGAGTATCAGTAAATGGCAAAATATATTGCTAAAAATATTGGAAAATTTGAATTTTAGTAACCTGTAGAAGCCCAATTCCTTTGCAAACATCCCAGTCAAGCTTTCAAATAAAAATCGGGGCAGCTAGATAACACACTGCATAGAGCACCGACCCTGGAGTCAGGAGGACATCAGTTCAAATCCAACCTCAGACCCTTAACACTTACTAGCTGTGGGAGCCTAAGCAAGTTACTTACCCCCAATTGCCTCTAAAAAAAAGAAAAGAAAAGAAAAGAAAAGAAAGAAATAGGAAGGATACACCAAAAGGAGTAATGAAAAAACAAGAAGAATTAGCTATGAGTTTCATCTACTCCAAGACTAAACAGATTTTTTGGAAACCTACAAAAGTACAGTTTTAGAGATAATCCAAGAGATGGAAGGCAATATACAAAGTAGCTTAGTTACAGCAGGTAATAGAGTTAGACCAGCAGCATTTATAGTAAAATCATTGGTCCCCTTCTGTGGCAGGAGAAAAAGCCAAATCAGTTTCTAGCCCTGAACAATCAAGGGGATCTCTCCCTTATGCAGCAAGAAATAGGACTAATCTATGTGTGCTGAGCCTTTAACACAAAGATAAACAGCTTCTGCAGAAGGTAGAACTTATGTTTAACCATCCAACCTGGGATCAAGCAGGGCCTACCCAAGGCATTTAAGTCTATTGCAGCAACATTTAGCCCAAGCACAAGCCCTTAATTCAGAAATTGATACTGAAAATATGAATAAACAAGAAAAAACCAAATACACACAATAAAAGCCTTAGACTTAGAAGGGCCCAAAGGGTAAAACCTAGAAAAAGAGGTAACTCCACAGCAAATGTAAGAGCTCCTGGAAAATAATAACCTGGCAACAAGAAAATAAGAATGCCTAGAAGATGTGAAATGAGATATAAAATGAAATAGCAAGGAAGGGGAAATGACATGAATTAACACTTTTGAAAAGATGGTGATAGCCAAGAACTGAACCCCCTAAAAATTGGAATGGATCAAACAGAAAACGAGGACTCCACTAGAAAACAAATATTAAAACATCAAAAGATTATAAAGTTTTAAATGTAAATTATGTATTATTAAAAAAAAAAAGTTGACTTAGAAAACAGATTAAGGATAATCAAAGAATCATCAGACTACTTAAAAATCATTACCAAAAAAAACCTCAAGTACTCTTTTTTTCCCCAAGTACTCTTATTTCAAGAAGTCATAAATAAAAACTGCCAATGGCTATTAGAACCATGTACCTAAGTGAAAATAGATTCCAATGGTTATCCCCTTACAGAAACTCCAAGGTGAAAACTCCCAAGAACATCACAACACAAATCCAAAGCTTCAAGTTAAAAAGAAAAAATATTGAAAATAGTCATAAATTCAAATACTAAGGAGCTGGAGGCAGAAAAGCACAAGACTTGTTTAGCTGTTATATATGTCCTCTACAGAAAGTGAGCTCTTAAAAGATAGGCCCATATTTCAAAAGAAATGATAGCAGGCTTTCAAGTAAATTTATCTGAAGCCAAAAACAAGTATGATAGGGGTAGGAGAGTGGGGAAGAGAATTGTGAAAGTATTTTAAATGAAGTAGACTACCAGATATTCCTGATGAAATGTCCATAATTGAGTAATGCAAATCCAGTTATATAAGAAGTTATCTTTTACATAATTATAACTAGTCTTAGTTTAACACAGATTTCGCTGGTGAACAGATCAGGCTTTCATTCAGCAAGGCATGCAGAAGGCATAATACTAGGGCACATCTCATGAGAGATTTAAAAAAACAACTAGCAACGACAATAGTTGGGTTCAAATGATGTGCAGAGACCAGAAAGAGAATGATCCCAGTGAAGTTGAGGAAATGAGGAACCTTAATGTAGAAAGCTGCAACATATGACTGTGTCCTATAGGTACAAATCAATAGACTAAATTCACAATTCTTGAGTATGACATTGACAATGGATGGAAGAAAGTAATATTTAATCCTAACAGACAAAGGGCCATGGCTATTGTCATGTTTCATTGCAATAACTTGTTTATCCCAATAAATAGTTATACTTTGGGCAAAACAACTCATAATAACGTTATATTTAGCTTTTCTTTTTATTAGAAGGAAAATATAAATTTTCTATTTAAATGACATTTCTTTTTATTAGCTTTTTTAGTTTTCTGTAATTTTTTTAATGAACCCTTTTCACATGTTTATTCCTACTCATTAATATGAATTTCATTCTAGTTAAGAAACAAAGTAAAAAAAATAAAAGTTTCCAAGAAGCTAAACTTCTTAAACATAGGGTCACAATTTTTTATGGGGTTTCATAACTGAATATGGGAGTTGTGAAATTAATTTATTAGTAAATGTTTGATTTGTATACCTATTCTATATACCTCTATATTTGGAATCATGTACAAATTTCTCATGTGAAAAAGGGGATTATAAGTAGAAAAAGTTTAAGAATCCCTGTACTAAAACATGCAAACTGCTGCTTTCCTTAAGTGTTTGTAAATTTAGGTGCTTATAGACCCATAAGAAAACTTGTTTTGGGGACCAGGTAGGTGGCACAGTGAATAGAGTACCAGCCCTGAAGTCAGGAGGACCTGAGTTCAAATCTGGCTTCAGATGCTTAACACTTCCTAGCTGTGTGACCCTGAGCAAGTCACTTAACCCCAATTGCCTCTGCCAAATATATACATATATATACATATATTTGTTTTTATTTTTATCCAAAGAAACAATTTTCTTCAATTATCTATCTTCAAATGTTTTTAATTAAATCTATTATATACATTGTAAAAAAAAATTTATAAATGATTGAAACTATTAAATCCATATTGTTATTGGCAAGAATACAACAGCAAAATATTGCCTTGCTAAAGTAATAAACAGAAATGGAGTTTGTTTTTTTTTTTACATTGTAGGCATTAAACATTAATGTTGCTTAGTGTGTGAGAAGAAATATGGCATAGTAAATAGAGAAACAGCTTGTGAGTCAGGAAAACTTGGCTTCAAGATTTACCTCTGAAACATACAGTGTGACTGGGTAAGTCACTCTGTACTTTTTAAGTTGTATAGCAGATGGTAATTTATATGGATTGAAGAAGTTTCCTCACTGAGTTGCACTGAGTACAGACCATTGAAATCACAGGTGTAGTTTCTCCAGCATGTATATTAAATTAATCAGCTGTAGTTCTTTTTCTTAAAAGGCATTGAAACTGTCCTTGAGACTTGACTGGCTCAGGGGCTAAGACCTGCCATATTGATGTCTTCCTGAAAATCTGAGAACAGTAGGCCACAAGGAGCTCTATCTCTTTTTGTCTTTGATCATGGATCAACAGCATGAATAACCCTGAGGAGAAATGCTCAAGTGAATTAATATGACATTCTCATTGAATATCGTTGTTAAATATCCTTCTCCTTCTATGAGTAGAAAAAACTTTAACTGCTAAATGTTCCACATATGTCTCTTCATCCAATCATGAACCTAAACTCCCAGAGTAGCCTGAATGAGATCATTGTCTGGACAATAATTACTTTTCATCCATTTGATTCTATCCATTGGATAGACCAAATTTTGATTATAGTTCCATTTAGTAGACTTTGCAATGTTCTAAAACTTGATGCAATTAGTACAATGTTGTCCAAAAACAGCATTGGAAGGACTCAACAGTTATATAAAACTACTCTTCCAGATGGATATTTTCCATAATAGTAGCAAATACTATTAGCTCAAAGTCATTTCTCCCTAGTTTGTTTTTCTTGAGATAAAGAAAAGTCATTAAGCAGGTTATCTCTAAGATTACATCTTTGCCAAGATGATTCAATAAAACAATGTATTTGGTATCAGAAGACATTGGTTTGAATCTGTTTTCAAATCTGCTACTATATGCAACCTTAAGCAAATTACTCAGCATATCTCAGTTCTCTTCTAGATGTACGATCATGTGATTGTTTCCTCACTGTCTTCTTGGTAAACAGTGTATTCTCTAATTTTCAGAGCCAATCATGTGGTTCTCCTCCTGAGCACCTGGAACCCACTTTCCCCAAATTCAGTCTCAAAAATAAATTAACCTTTAGTTCTTTTAAATCATTGACAATTATAGTAATTGATATACAGTGTTTCACATGTCTCAATGCCCATAATTACTCAAAGATTCATGATGGTGATGATTAATGAGGATCAACTCTCCCAAGACTAGTTTTTATTTATAGGTGTTACATAATCAGTTACAAAAAAAGAACACTGAGAATCGTCTTTGTGACCAAGAGTTCTCTTTTTTTAGCAACAAGATTCCTGGAAGAAGAAAAAAGTTTGCTTTCATTGTTGTTGTTTTGTCTGTAGCTAGAATTTTTTTTTCCTCAAAATTCATTGTCTAAGACTGGAACATTTCAGTAGTTTCAAAATAAGAAGGAACATTTCTAAACCAAGTCTAATGGATCAAACAGTTAATTTTCTACCAAAATAATCGTTATTTTTATAAGGGACTAAGTATGTTTAAGTTCTTCCAGACCATATCTTTGATTTTCCCAGAGGCTTCAGATGTTACAACTTAAAGTGATATAAATATAAAAAAGGACAAAATAAACTTGTTACCTGTGACAATGAGTACATAGAGGAAATGGTGAATTCTATCTTTTGCTGGGTCTGTTCTGGGATTATCTAAAGAAGAAGAAGAAAGTTCTGGTGCTTGACAAAATGAATATTATGAGGTGAAGTATTCCACCCAGAGTTACAACAAGAGTGGAGTGGAAGGGTGTTATGTACAGAACCAAAACTTAGAGTGTCTTGACACTTGTGTTCCTTCTGCAGGCAGCAATAATTAAATTTAACACTTATTTAGCAAAACAAATTGGGGGAATAGGAGGCTACCAGATCATGGGTTGACTTCCTAATCCAGACAGCTGTCCCTCTCATGAACTCTTCCTTGATGCTTTCCTGTCCCTCTCCCTCTTTTGACGGTGGCCTTTCCAATAGTAATCTCTTCTACTACTGGAGGCCTTGCTATTCAAGGTCTCTTCCTCACCCCCCTCAAGCCCACCAGAATTTGATTTGTCACTTACCCCAGGCATCAGATACCAGTTAGACGTCTTCTTCAACTCAGAGATTTGACACTTGTTTGATCTCTACCCACATTGTTTATAAAAATGATAAGATATTTTCACAGAAAAGAAAAAAACAAATACATTCAGTTTAGAGAATGGGTAAAACATGCACAAAAAGCATTCTTTTCACCCACAGACAAAGAAAAAACAAGAGTGTTAGGAGTTGGTATATAGCAGTCTTCATTGTTTCTGAAATGCCTAACATCAGTCACTGGGGGAAGGGGGAGAAATAAATAGTACATTGATTTTTATGCTGCACAGATAGGGACCTTCCATCACACTCTTGGGACAGGATGACCTGAGAAGTTCACAAGGCAGGAATATTTTTGATCATTTTCCCAGACTAGAACATGGTCTTTATGATTCTTCATCTTGCTTTTTACAACTGCCAAGTTCATTAGACATTCATTTTCCCCATCCAGGGGTCAGCCATCCTGCAAATCAAATGAAATACTGATTATATCAGTGAAATTTAATGGAATAGATTTTTTTTCCTGAAAATTTGTAAAAATAATGAGTTTTGAAGAAAGATATACTCGAGTGCCCAGGACAATACTGGTCTCAAACATAGATGCTTGATTTTGATCAGTTTTTTTCAGTTACTTCCTTGATAATTAGGGATTAGGGAAAAAATCAATGATCTCATTGATATAATTGAGAAAACTCCCCCCCAGCTACCTGTTGTTCAATTTTTTCAGGCTTGTCTGACTCTACACAACCCCATCTGGAGTTTTCTTGGCAAAGATACTAGAGTTGTTTGCCATTTCCTTTTGCAGATGAGGAAAATGAAGCAGAGTTAAGTGATTTGCCTAGCTAGTAAGTGGCTGAGACTGAATTGAACTAATGAAGATGCATCTTCCTAATGTCAGGCCCAGCACTCTATCCAATGTGCCACCTGCACCTACTTTATAGTCTTAAGAGAACTACCTAGAATGTAAGAAGAGTCTAAGTGACTTGCCCAGGATCACACAGCCAGTATGTGTCAGAGGCAGGACTTTCACCCCAGCATTCCTGACTTTTTGAAGCAAATTTTCTAGCCACCAAACAGTCCGATCTTATAATTAGACAAATTCCTAGGAAACAATTATAGTTTCTTGCTTTGAAAATGCTATGTACTTAAATGTACCTCCCTTACTCTCAATATAGAAGTAATAGGCTTAGGGAACAGAATGCCACATACTTTGTCAGAATGGATCACTAGGAAAGCTGATTTTATTTAACTAATTTTTTTTTTTAATTACAAGGGAGGGCTTGTTGAGTGAGAAGTATATGCATGGAAATAATTAGTGGAAGATCATTATTTAACATACAACAAATAATTGTAATTATATACAGTAATAATGCATAGTTATAAACATTTTTAAGAGAAAAAAGTAAAACTTTCACACTTTCCACATCATTACTACCCTCTACTCCAATCTAATACATCTGGGAAACTATCAGGTGACTGAATGACCTCCAAATACTTGATGGCCAGCTGAAAGATTCACAGCCTCCCAGAAAGCAAGCAACAGTCTACCACGAGGTGAGATGTCCAGATCCCCACAATGGAACAAGTATTTGCAAACCAGATTACTCCTCACCATTGAAAGACCCACTTCTGATTTGTACACCCCAAGGCTTTAGTAGAAAGTACCCTTTTCAACAAAGCTACATTAGAGGATGTTGAGCTCATTGACTAGCAGGGCAAAGTCACTGAATAATATGTTTCTTTTTATTTTAAATATTTTGAGAAGAACAAAAACAAACCAAAGATCTCTTCCCAAACTGTGTTGAAGGCAAAATCAATAAATCTCACACCAGCCTGATAAATAAAAGGACATCTGTCTGGCTGAGAGAAAAAGCAAGACAGATTCTCAGACATTTTAAAATAAACAGGCTAAAGCTCAACTTAGATCAGGGAGGCAAACACAAAGAAAGCCAGCAAAGAGAAGGGTGGGGACAAAGGAAAGAGCAGACAACAGAGCTGTTTGTATGATCAGACAAAGGAGACTTCACATCCAAGACTAGCTTGTTTGTTCCTGCTGGTGAAGACTGATGACGTTTTGGGGACGTCAAGTATTTTACACATTGATTATTTCACATCATAGGATGGTCAAGCCTATTTAACAAATACTGAGCTTGGGTGCCAGGCACTATGTTAGCTCTGAGGAGACAAAGACAAAAGACAAAAATGAAATAGTCCCTTCTCTAGTTGAAAGTAACTTTTCCCAACTAAAAATATCATAGTGTAAGAGAACTCCTTAATTTTCAGACAGGGAAACTAATGATCAAAGATGTTCAAGAGTTGGAATTAGAATACAAGTCTCAGAACCCAGTTTGTTGACTTAATACTTTACCATTCTGGCTTCTAACAATGATATGTTCTCACTTAATGGTAAGTCCATGGGTGGTATGGAAGTTCTAAAGTTATCCTCAAAGAATATTGAATAATGAGAGGCAATATTGAATAATGGTTAGAGTTATGGGCTTAGAGTCAGGAAGTCTTAGATTACCTATTCCACAGATATCAGAATATCTGTCTCTGATATTAGCTAGAATAATCAACAGATATTTAGTATGTGTCAAGCACTGCATAAAGTGCTGGAGATAGAAGTATGAAGAAGAAAATAATCCCATTTATGAGTGTTTGGTTTTTCTGAGTCTCAGTTTTCTCATCTATAAAATGGGACTCATAATACCCCTAATGGCTACCTTACAAAGCTTCTATGTGAAATTCCAACAAGATGATGTATAAAAAAAACAAAAGTACTTAACAAATATTAAAGCACTCTAGAAATGCTCATAACTATTATTCAGTGAAATTTGGAAGGAGGTCTCATGCTGGGCCATATAGATCTGATCCTCATTTTTATCAGGGTCTCAAATGAAGCCAAAGGAAATCTGTATCAAACTTGACATGAAGCTGAAAGAGACAACTAGCCATTTGAATCCAGAAACAAGATTTTTAAAGACCTTAACAAGCTTTATTGATAATCAGAAATGAATAAGATAAAAGTTAACAGGTACACCAGGTTTAATGACCTGTATTTACATTTAAAAAAAAAAATCTAAAATGTTAAGTACAAGATGGAGGAAGACATGGCTTAACTGCAGCTAATGTGAAAAAGAGTTGATTGCAGCATGATTGCTTAAAAGCTTTAGGTAAACAAGCTGAAGTAATAGAAATTTCATATACAAATTAAGGAAGGCAATATTCTTAGCATGGTCTATTGACTAGGCCATCTCCAGAATACTTGGTTTAATTCTGGTAGCCATAGTTTAAGGACATTTGATTAATTGGACTGTGTCCTAAAGAGAGGAATAAGGATGAGAAAGGATCTAGAAATCAGAAAATAACAATATCTCCAAAAAATTTTTTTTATTGTTTTTTAGAATATCTCAAAATTTGAGAGGATTCCAGGAGTCACCTAATCCAGTACATAAGTGAATAAGAATTCCTTCTACAATGTATTTAAGGATTAGCTATCTAAATTTTATTGAAAAGGAGCCCTCAACATTATTTTTTTAAATTAACTGCAATGGTTATGAGAGCAGCTGAGTGGTACAAAGGATAAAGTATTGGGCCTGGAGTCAGAAAGACCTGAATTCAAATTTGACCCCAGGCATTTAATAGTTGTATAACCTGGGCAAGTCACTTAATGCTATTTATCTCAGTTTCCTCATTTGTAAAATGAGCTGCTAAAGGAAATGGCAAACCATTCCAGTATTTTTGCCAAGGAAACTACAAAGGAGGTCATAGAGAGTCTGAAACAACTGAGCAACAAAGAAGGAAACTTAAGATTACATTCATTTTTGGAAACTTATACATTTTTTTTCATAAAAGCTGCTCATATCACATGAGAACAGGTTGAAGAGACTGGCAGTGTTTAGCCTAAAGAGAAGACAATCAGAGGGGACACCTTTCTTCAAATATTTCAAGGATTATCATATGAAAAGTTGTTTTGTTCTCTTATTTTTTCCAGAAAGGAAAATTAAAACTCATTGATGACAGAAGTTATAGAAAAGCAAATTTTGTCATAAAATAAGAAAGTACTTGATAACAATTGAAACCATTTCATGAATTCATTTAATTTCTTTCTTTACGAAAAAGAAAAGAAGCATTTTATCATAAATATTGTTCAAGGAAACATTACCTTATCTTTAGCCAGGCATGGGTTTTTGAGAGCATCCTTACTTAAGTAGGAGATTGGGTTAAAAATAATAGCAAGTTCTTATCTAGTGTTTTAAGTTTTGCAAATAATATCTCTTTTCTCCCTAGCTTTGCCACTTACTACTTGTGTGACCTTGCCATACAATCTCTCTTAACCTCTCATAACCATGTGACTTAAGCTCTGGTTCTCAGTTTATTCATCCATGCAATGGAATTAAACTAAATGGCCTCACAACTTCCTTTCAATTTTAAATCTGTGGTCCCTCTAGGACCATATTTTGATAGATGGATTTTGTTGGATGGTAAAGCTAATGGTCCTGCCTTACTATTCTTTATGCAACAAACATCATACTTTAGGAATAATAACATTAATTTCCCTCTTTTTTCTTTATCCTTTGTGATTTTTTTATTGACTACCTTCTCTATGTTCTTCTTGTATTTATTGTTCAATTTAAATTTCCTCGTGGAAGAATGATTTTTATATGCTTCATCTTTTGTGGATGATTTAGGAGCAATCCCACATTGCAGTGAGCTGACCTAGACATTTCAAAGTCTTTCCTTCCTGTTAGATTCTCCGAAAGCTATCTCCTATTTCTACAGGATGTTAAACCCTGCTGTGTCAGCAAAAATCCTCTTCAGGAGGGTAAATTTCCCAACTGCCCCTGTTTCTGCCCACCACCACCCATCTGTCTACATAAACATTTACTATATATTAGAAACTAAAGAGACAAAGATAAAAATGAGTGTCGCTGCCCTCAATAAGTGCCCTTTATGAGCCCTTTGTCCTGGACCATTGCCACCTCCAGATATTGTTGACCTGCTTCTCACCTGATTAACAATATGTTTACAGATACTGGTTTGGAGAAAATATTAAAATGCATTTAGTAAGCATTATTTACACAGGACCATAAAGTTTGCAAGGGGCTTTGAGTATGTCATATTATCAAATCTTCAGAATGACTCCAGGAGTTAGATAGTTTTATCTTTCCCACTTTGCAAACCTGAGAGAAGTTAACTTGCTATGGTTACACACAGCTTGTAAAAGTCTGAGGCAAGATTCAAACTTGAGTCCTCCTCATTTGAAATTCAACATTATCAGTTGAGAATAAGGTTACTACATAAAACCAACAAGGCTCTTCCTAGAAATCTGCTTGATTAAAAATCTTCTAGTCCAATACTTTCAGAATTCAGGGAAAGAAACTGAGGCTCAAAGAATAACTTATTCAAGGATAGACAATAAGTGGGCAAAGAGTATCCTTATAATCTCATTACTCCAAGCTGCCACCTGATATGAAAAATTTAACTAGCACCTGACTTAGTATCAGAGCAACTTGGTTTACATTCTGCATTTGCATTTGTTTATTAACTTTAGCAAGTCACTTAATCTCTCTGGGTCTTCATTTCCTCATCCCGACTCTAAAGGGCTTGGTTGGACATGGGGGTGCCTGATTATAATCCCTGCTACAAGCCTGAAGCTTGTAGATCTGTTGAGTCTAGGAGTGCTTAGCTGCAGTGCATTAAGATGAGTCCCAATTAGTAAGAGGTGAGAGGGAATGGGCCATCAGGGTACCTAAGAAGGAATACTTGGCCCAGGTTGGAAATGAAGAAGGCCAATTAAGGCTCCAATCCAAGCAATAGTGGGACCAGCCCCTAAGCTTTCCCTGTACTTCCAGTCTGGATGACATAAAAAGAGCCAATCTTAATTATTTTTCATTTTTAAGGACAAAATAAAATAAGGGAGTTGCAGTAGATGGCCACTGAGGTCTCCTCTGGCTTTAAGATTTATAATCCTACAATTTTAATACCACTTTTATACCTCATCAGCACCAACCTCACATTCTTGGTTGGCTTCATTGGTGTCTGCTCCATTCTGGTCCAGTTCATACTCTGTGCTTTGGCTCACCATGTTCTTGGTGACCTGCCCCCCAGGCTTCTCATTCTCCCATTGGGCAAAGCCTTTGTCCTTTCCAGCTTTACCATGGAACTTGGATTTCATTTTGGGAAATGTGTGAGATCCTGAGTCGCTCCATCCAGACTCAGGCCACATGGGCTCCGTTTGAGTGGCCTGACTGGTGGTGGCTCTCTGAAGGCGCACGGAGATCTTTCGAGAAGAGCCTGTCACCAAGGTGATGGCTCGGCTATCCAGATCCTGATGTCCAGCAGCAACCCCAGGGAACTCAAACACCTCATCCTGAACTGTAAGGGGAAAGGGGTCTGATGTTATTTAAAAACAGAATCACAGAATTATAGAATTATAAAGTTGGAAGGGACCACGGAGGCCATCTAGGCCAACCCATACCAGAATAAAGAATCCCTACTACATCCTCTTTGGCAAATGGTTCTCCAGCCTTTTCTGGTAGTCCTCCAATGAGAAGGAACCTATCATCTATGAAATTTGCCTCTTCTATTTTCTGAATTGAGTTAGTCTGTTTCTTCACATCAAGCCTCACTTTGCCTCCTTGCAACTTTTACACATTGCTCCTACTTTCACCCTCTAAAGATAAACAAAGCCCATCTGATCTCTACTTCTAATTCCACAGATATCTGCCCCTTTCTCGCCTCTTTCTTGAGCTAGAAATCTGCAATTCCTTTGATTGCTCCTCATAATACATGCTGACTCAAAACCCTTTACAATCCTGCAGCCTTCCTTTAGATGCTTTCTAGTTTATATCTCGCATCCCAGCAGTGAAGGCATTAAAAGTCATACTTCAAAGTCCCTCTCTCTCCACAGCAGTGGACCACAAACCAGTATCAGGCTGTCAGTTACTAAAAGGTTACAGTATACTATTGTTATTCTAGACTATAGGAATTCATAACATTGGACACATGTTTTTTAAAAAATATTTTGAAAACTCTATTTTTGTAATTCTATGTATTTTATTTTAAACATTAAATATTATTCTTAGAAGGTGCTTGAAATCTTACCAGATTGCCAAAAGTGTCCAAAACACACACAAAAAGCTTAAGAGCTCCTGTTGTAGAACATTGGTCTGAATACAAGCTTCTTCTAAAAGTATGTCTCTTTGAAAGGATACACACACACACACACACACACACACACACACAATATAAAGTCATGTATTGGTATATACTGAAAAAATTATCACTAAATTATTCTCTGTATGAGCTAATTTGGGGAAAAGATAAGTATAGCCTATATATGGACCAGTATGGTATTTTTTTTCATACTACTGGGACCTGAGTGATTGAATAGGCTTAGATTTAGAGACCAATAGAAATAGAAGAATACTACCTGGTGGCAATGATGGGCTGCCTGGAAGAGAGCCATGACCACTTCCCACGGAGGTTCCCCTTGCAAATTTCCTGCATGCCAGCACAAGAAGGTCTTTGCATTGCTTGTGACAGTTGGCTCCACAATCTATAAAATTACAACATGTATATTTCATTCTTTCATTCAACAACTACTTATTTAGCACCTATAGTACATTAGACACTGGGAACATAAAGGTAAAAACAAAAACATTTCCTGCTTTCAAAAAGATTGCATTCTGCTGAAGAAAAGAATATGTACATCAATAAGTAAATATGAAATAAAATTTTAAAGTAAGTCCAGAGATATGGGGGAGGAACAGCCCTCTTCATGGAAATGGAGAAGCGAGGAGATAAGGACAGCATCATCTAAGCTCTCAATCTGTGCTTTGAAGGAAGCTAAGGATTCCAGGAGGTAAGAGCTACGGAAAGTAGAATGTCAACCACAAGGACCAGCAAGCAGAGTGATTTGGCTGCAATTAAAGTGTGGGAAAGGGAGTAATGTGCAGTGAGCCCAGAAAGATAGACTTGTAGCATGACCCCTAGTCTGCTCTGACATCACTAGGCCCTACTGAGTTGTAGGGCCAAAGAAAGCAGGAGGTCTGCAAGCTCCCTTGCACACTGCACTGTTCAAGTACCTGACACTTTTTATTGTCCTTGAATGTAGCCAGAGCCAAATTACCAGCAGCTCTGCTACATACCCAAGAGCATTATGCATGAGACTAACCCACAATTAGTGCAACAAGAAAGGAATGTTTTGTATATCTCCCATCTTCTCCTGAATAACAATTAGCAGTGATAACTATAATAATAACGTGGCGTGTATATATTTTATGTATGTGCTCCTATGTATAGTTTCAGGCTTTCCCAGGACAAGAACTGGATCTCTGTTGTCTTTCATCTTAGAGGATCTTCTTGTTTTTTCTTGATACATAGAAAAGCTCTTAAGTATTGATTGATTAGCTGGATATATAAAGGCAGAAATAGTGATAATGAATCCCTGTTTTATACATTCACTCAAGAAGCCAAATTAAATATTGCTTCAAAGGGGCAGCTAGGTGGTGCAGTGGATAGAGCACCAGCCTTGAATTCAGGAGGATCCGAGTTCAAATCTGGTCTCAGACACTTAACACTTCCTAGCTGTGTGACCCTGGGCAAGTCACTTAACCCCAGCCTGGGGTGGGGGGAATTGCTTCAATAGAAACGGAGGTACATTAACTCACTTCTTTGAGATCACTGAGGTTTTTGCTGTTCAGTCTGACTCGTTTGGAATTTTCTGGTCAAAGATACTGCAGTGGTTTGCCATTTCTTTCCACAGGTCATTTTATAGATGAGGAAATTGAGACAAACAAGGTTAAATGACATACCCGGGCTGACACAGCTGGGAAGTGTATGAGAGCAGATTTGAACTGAGGGAGTTGAGTCTTCCTGATTCCAAGATAATACTATTCACTGTGCCACCTACCTGCCCCTGGAGTACTAATTAGTAATTTATTCAGTAAACTTAGTACCTGAGTTAACATTCCACTGAAGACAGATGTAACCTGCTCCCAATGATTAATTTGCCAAAAACTAAATATAACATATATCCATATTCCTGTGCATGTTTATGTGGAATTCCTTTAAGAGGTCTTTTCTTATGGGCCCCCCTTGCCAGATATTAATACCCCTTTTCAGAATGAAGTTTTCAAATGTATTAAGTAAAATACATGTGATTACAAATGAAATCATTCATATGGCAATAACAATTATCAAATTATCATCAGCATCCAGAAAAAGAACTAAGGAGACTGAATATAATCCAAAAACAATTCTGAAATTAAAACATGCATGAAAATGAGTTTAAGAACCTTATGTTATATAAAATACCTGGGGACAAAGACAATCTCATTTTTGTCTTTTGATTCTGAGCCCCTGCAGTAAGCCATTAAGAAAGGTTTTGTGATTGATTGATTAAAGTGTTTAGTGAAGGTCAAGGGAAAGAACAAAATTGAACTATATAGTAGCATTGATACTCAAAAAAATGGACACAATTCTATAGTTTGAAAAAAATAAGTACAAATAAAGAGGACTTTATGTGATCCTCATCACATTCTTTTGGGTATTACAAATACTATTGTCCCCAATTTGTAGATGAGGAAATTGAGACTCAGAGAGATTATGATTACTCCATTATCAAATATCTAGGAAAATATTAGAGCAAATTCAAGTCCAAGTCTCTGCTGACCCTATCTCCAACATTTTTCCCATCCCACCATGGTGCATTTCTAAAAACAATGATTCTTATTAAGAATTGTTAGTGATTCCATGAAGGTGAAAGGTGTTATGGATTTGGGATTTCATACAGTCAGGGAAATTCCTGGAATGGAAATTCCCTTCACTGATTGCAACTCTTTGGCAGCATAAAAGTCTCAGAGATGTCTTTGGAATACTAAAAGGTAATGTGTGTCAGTGTCAAGGCTTGCCCTCATGTCTTTCTGACTTCAATGTTCCTTTTATATGCCTTATTCCATGCTGCTGTTCACATATGATACAGCATATTAAATCACATGTTAATATGCATGCCATATGTATATTGTTTTCATTGATTGAATTGGAAAGACATCTTACAGAACCAAGTTATTCAATAAAATAATCCATAAATCTGGTTTATTTGATTGAAAAGAGCAAATGAATTTTCGGTTTTCTTCCATCCTTTCCTGTTATCTATTTAACTTTTGCATTTATTGTTTACTATTTTCTATTGTTATATATATTATATGTTAATTGTTATATATATATATATTAATCTATATTAATGACAAAAAGGATGAGATTACTTTATATCATAGGTATGAAAATGTATTAGCTTTTTCCTTTAAAAGTGTTTGATATCACATATTTTCTGTCTCACTTGCTCAGTCCATTTAAACATAAACATAAAATCTTATCAATGATAATGAAGGAAAGCTTAGAGATAAATATACAATTTATGTGGCTTGTAGAGGTAGCTTACTGAGAAGCAGAATATTGTAGAAGTGATAGAGGGCGGATTGATTTTGTGATCCAGAAATGTGCTAATGGCACTCAAACATTTATGATATATATTATAATGGGCAAGCTACTTAATTTCTCATCTGTGTAATGAACTTAATGAAAGCTGTGCTTCATACAAAGCTGTCATGTGAATTAAATAAGATAATATTTATAGGACTTATATAAACAGATGATATTTATAGGATTCAATCTTCTATCTCTGTCCCTCCAAAGTCCTCGATATTCTGATTAATAATTGTTACTCCTGTTCCATTATTTAAGGAAATCGCCAGCAATGTTTCATTTAACAGCGCACACACATTTACCCTCTGATCATCTCTTCTACAGTTTTACAAATGGATATGGATATCCCATTCCATTCAGATACCGAAACATAATAAAAATCAACTTTGTCTGGTTGACATGCCTGAATGGCATGGATCAATCCTGGCCATAGTCACTGAGGAAATTTCAAGTGTCCCTCCATGGCCACTCATCCTCTTATCAGTTCTGTCTCCTCCCATTAGAAAGTTAAAATTCTTTGAAGGCAGAATTTGTCTTTGCTTTTCTATTTGCATCACAGCACTTAGCACAATAGTTGGCACATAGTAAGTAATTGACAAATGCTTCTTTATTCCCTCATTGGCATCAAACCGAATCCTCTTGGAACACAGCTTCTGGCAGTTCCCAAGATTGTCTGTACCTGTCAGACACCTGGCACCAGTAGGGCTCTAGGTACCAATGGCAAAACTACTCACTCTTGATGCCAGAGCATTTTGTTTGGATGAACAAATTATACCCCTGCCAAAACATAGCAATCTTGGGATTTTATTGGCAATTTAAAACAAGAACAGCAGCTTGCCAAAAAAAAAGCATACATCCACTTTTTCTTTACCTACCTTTGCATTTATATCCTTGCTTGATTATGCCCCAGAGCTGCAATGAAAGACAAAATAAAATCAGGGAGTCAGAAAGGAAAGCTGGAATGGAAACAAGGTCACCCAAGAGGAAGTACCAGGAGCTTCTAAGCACAAACAGGATGTATGTAGCTGTTTTAACACCCTTCCTGTGGAGAGAAGACTCACTCCCCTCCCATTCCATTCCAGCTGTGGGGATAACACTAGCTCCACCAACAATAACTAACAGTATTAATGTGTCTATCTTTCCACAGCTTCTCCAGCACTTTGTTTCCATCTTTATAGTGCATAAAAGTCTATTATTTATATTTTTCTTTTTGTTATCAATGATTTGGAGCATATATTCATATGGTTTTTGATCATTTTCAATTTTATTTGTTCATTGCTTTTGATTGCTGAACTTTGATTAACTGCCATAACCTTATAGTATTCTTCATAGTATACCCTTTTCTGGGTATACTTTTCAGTATATCCAGTAGTAATAGCTCTTTCCTCAACTCTTATTAATAGTTAATATCTATGCCATTCATTCTCATTTAATACATACTATGTCCTATAATTTGTTTTAGGTCCATGCCATCCAATGGTATCTTTTTCTCATACATCTTTGTATTCCCAAAGTCTAAAAAAGAACCCATATTGGGCAAATATTTACCAAAACCTTGCTAATGATAATGTTTTATTGGATGCCCAAATCACAACTAATTTCAAATTATATCCCTCATAGTGATATTAAGAGCTCAAAAGTATAAGTAAGAAAGCTTTTCTTTATATCCCTAGTGCCTAATTATATTGTTGCTTAATAAATATTTATTTAAGCTGATGGAGAAAGTATTTTGTAAAATTCCATACAATTTTGAGCCTCTGCTTCCTAAAATGATTAGTTAGTTAATTAATTAAACTTTACATAACCAAGATGGCAGAGGTCCACTAAAGTAGTTAGATTTGAAGATTTTAACCTGGGTTCAAATTTAGATCTACTTTTTAACCTATGTAACTTGGAAATCATATCCCTCCCTGGGCCTCAGTTTTCTCATTTGTAAAATAAAAGCATTGGACTGCATAAACTTTAAAGTCCCTCCTAGATCTAAATTAAGTATCTTGTGAGGTTCAAAGCACTATAAAAATGCCAGTTATTATTATTATTAATAAACACTGTAGATTTCATTAAGTACCAGGTATATAATCTATGGTAATGACTTTTTTTCTCTGAGCCGTCTATTTACCCTTCTGCTAACCTCAAACAATGTTATAGAGCAACACAGGAGTATGCTGGTAAATGTGTAAAAATCTTGAACTCCCAGGAAAAAAAATGATAAATTATTAACATTTTCATAAGTCTCACCTATTAATAATGCAGTAAAATAAGTCATGATTTGTAGCAATTGTTGATTTCTGAAATGTAATTGCTCACAAAAATTTAACAAGTTGGAGTACAAGCAGACCCAACTGAACTGTTGTAATATTTTTCTCCTTTCTCATATGGGAGAATGGTAAGGGGAGAGATAAAAAAGGACAGAATCTGGAATTCAAAATGTAAAAAGAAATGTATGATAAAAATAAATTATATATATATATATATATATATATATATATACATATACATATTTTATTTAAAAATCAGATTTTCCCTTGGTAAGAACTGGCTCCAGTATACACTTGATTTGGCCCTGTTTGATCAAAAGCCAATTGTCTAAAAGGATCTCATTTACCTTGAGATACTCCATTGATCTGGTCATGTCATTTCTCCAGGAAAAATGAGAAAGCACCACAGTCTACTAATTTTAATCTAATACCAACATATTATCCATTCTTCTATCTATAGGATATCTATCCTATTATCCTATTATCTATAGGATTCTATCCTATCTGATATATAATTCTGCATACCTTTACCCTTTTATATCTCCAGTAGGATTCAAAAGTCACTGCATTTTTTGAAAGGTACATTTATTCTAATTTTTAAAGTGTTTTATCTTGCAGGAAGACCCCCAAAAAATAAATCCCATAATCACAGATTATCTGAACTAGAAGAAAATTTAAAGGTCATCTAATCCAAATTACACCTGATTAAGAATATCTTCTATTGTTCTAATCAATAAATTTTTATTAAGCCTCTAATGCCTTGTATTATGTGTTAACTATTCCTAAGATTTGGGTAGAATTCATTCAAAAATTTGGGATGGAAGAAAATATAAAAGTAATAGAATTCAACCCTTTTAGTTTAAAATGGGGAAACTGAGGTCCAGAGCATTTAAGTAATTTGCCCAAGCTATTGCAAGAACTAAGTAAAATGGCTGGAATTCAAACATAGGTACTGTCTGAGTCCAGATCCAACATTTTTTCTACTGATCCAAACTGCCCTTAAATTCTCAACTTCTTCCTAATGCTCAGCTCTTTGTTGGAGAAACAAAAGCAGAAAGTAAAGTTACTTCCCCAGAGTCATATAATTATCTAAGGTCCGATTTGAAAGAGGAATTTTTCCTAATTCCAGTACCTGCATTCTATTCACTATATCAACTACGTATCCTAGACTTCACACACCAGGCTTGATAGAATAGACATTATTCAGGCAATGGGAATATCCTGAAGGTCCATCATCATCTTTACCTAGAAAACCCCAGTGGAGCCATAAAAATTGGCATAACCAAAAATGACTAAAGAAATGTAGATAAAATTTAAAAGTGTATCCTATATTTTTTCCCCAGAGAGACTTGGTTTTTAAACATGTACCAGCATACTCGTGGGCTTATTCTTTATTAAAATCCACAAACTGCTCTTTAACCAGCCTTTTCCGTCATGTACTATAACATGTACTGTTCTTTCCCATTTCGTCACCTATTTAAATATACCATTTATATATAAATTTATATATAAATATACCATTTACTATGATTGTAATGTCCTTTCCTCATTCCATTGCAGAGACCATTACTTCTCAAGACAGCCCATTTTACTTTGTGGTAACTTTGTTAGAAAACTCTTCTTTAGATTGAATGTAAATTGGCTGATCTGCAGGGTCCAGTCTGTGTCTGTTTGAGCCCTCAAGTCCAAAAAAATCTTAATCAAATCCTCTTCTTCATGTCAGGCCTTTAAATACTTGAAGACAACTCTCTCTCTCTCCCTCTTTTATTCTTCAGGCAAAATCCAAAATCAGTTCTCCTGCATCCAAATTATCCTGTTTACATCTGGGTAACCAATTTGTTACCAGTTTGATAATGCTATATGTTATATATATAATATATGTATATATAATATAGCACCAGGAAAAATAGCAGCTTTGTCTCATACTGAGTTATAAGTTCATTTTTTGAGACTGGCAATCTGCCATAGATTTTATTTCATTTCATATTTGTCTTTTGTGACAAAATGTCAGATATCATTGCTCCTTCTCTCTACCCTACCTTCCCTGGTGGAAAAAAAAAAAGGAGCCAAAGAAGGAAATAGCTAAAGGTTTGTTAATGTAAACTAAATGAGTTTTGTTTACCACTGCCTTTGTCAACAGCCTTTCTATTAGCCTGAGAATTCCCAGAGATACAAGATTATGGCAAGAACATACAGTACTCTATTTTTAGTTTCTGAGTTGTTTCAAATTTTAGGAACTAAATTCAAGGGCATATACAGCTCAGAGAAAAAAGAGTGATAGAGTCAATTCTATAACTTCACCAATTATCGGGGATTTGTTTGTTTTAGTAGCTACTACACATATTGTCCACATATGCTCACTAGCTTTCAATTTTTGGAAAGGATTTTAAACATCAACCTTGACTCACACTTCAGATGTCTGGGCTTCTTGTTTGACACCAAGTCTCTATCAATCAGGGAGGAATTGGACTACAGATTCACTTGCAAAAAATAATAGCCATCAATCCTTCTTTTGCTATAGCACTTTGTGACTTTCAAATATAAGCCTTTCTCTCCCCAATCATTATGATGACGATTGATGATTAATCAATCAAACAACATTTATTAAGCATCTCTTATGTATCAGGCACTGTGCTAGACACAAAGAATTAAATTCTTCACTCAAGAAGTTAAATTCTGCATTCCATTAAATAAAATTGGTTTCAAAACGTAGGGAAAATTTTAGTCCAGCTAAGGAGAATTAAGTTAAATATGAATTACAGACCATTAAAAGTGCATAAAATTTATGGGACTTTTAATATCTACTTGACCTCTTTCCTGGGAAGTAGGCAAAAAGAAGCTTTTTTAACCTTATTTTTTAGTAATGGTAGAGAGGGCCCTTTTGGAAAGATACTAACAAGTAAGGTTATTTTCTCTAGGACAGGGATTCCAAACCTTTTTGCCTTTGGAATTAATTTAATTGTTTTTTAACCACATATGATAGAATCTGGATTCTTCTTGTGAGATATTTTTATTGTACTATTATGCAATTTAAAACTTCTATGATAGAGATGCAATGAGGAGTAGTGGCTAGAAAGCTGACATTGGTAGTACAGAAGTCCTTGGGTCAAATTCTACACAGACTGTATGACTATAAGTAAATCACTTGTCCTCAAGTATACAGATATATAAAATAGGTGTACAAATCAAACATTTACTGATAACAAATCATAATTTCACAACTCTCATATTCTGTTAAAAGACTCCATATGGGATTACAACTCATAATTTAAGAAGCTTTGCTCTAGGCTATGATAGTGTCCAAAGCTACCCAAGAAATTGATGTGCCAGTTTTATGTTTCCATCTTTCATCTTTTAAAAAATATTGTGATTTCATCTATGTTGACAGGCAGCAAGCTTTAATGAACATTTACTATATGTTGGGTCCTATGATAAGCACTAGACAAGTAAAAAGAAAAGCATTCCTTGCTTTTATTGAGTATACTTTCCCACCACACAGATTTCCTGGATTTCATCATCTCCAGCAACTCATCATTCTGCAAGATGAAATCAACTCTGAAACTTTCACTTCTCCAGATCATTTTCTACCCGAGTTACAGGATTTCATTATGCTGGGTAAACCTCTCCCTCCCTTCCCCCCCCCCCCATCAACCTCTTTTCAGCATTTTTACGTTTTGTTTTAGGCGACTTTGGATTTTTCTTTGCCTGCTCAGTGCTTAGGAAGATGCCTGGCACTTAGATAGACCCTAGGACTATCGTTCTCAAGCTACTATCATAGAAACATTAAGATGTATGTACATTAAGATCTCAAAAAATGATCCAATTAAAGTGGTGGAAATGTCATAGAATGGGCTGTCTTAGAACTTCCTTGAAGTCTTGGGAGGGAGGTACAATTGGGGTTAAGTGAATTGTCCAGGGTCCCATAGTTAAGTGTCTGAAATCAGATATGATTTACCCTTTATCAAAATGTTGTAGGAACAGTGGAGAGGATTCACTTTCGGTATAAATTGGACCAGTAGTGTCTGAGACCATTGAACTGAAAGATACTGGAAAGATCTAATTTATCATATCTTCCTGTTTAAATGTGGGCAGATGGGGGTAGTTATAAAGAGAGAAGGGCCTTGGGAATGAGGGAAAGGGTGAGAGAAAGAGAAGGAGGTTCAGAGAAAGAGGAAGCTGAGAACAGAAGAAGGAAGCATGATGTAGTGCAACAATTCTTAAAGTTTTCAAACTCCTTGGAGTTTTCCAGATTCTTTTCTGGAGGTTCACAATCTCAATATATTTTTCATAATACTAATATGCTAGCTACATATCAAATGCTTCCTCACTTTTCCAACTACAAATCTGTGTGAGGTAGAATTTTCTTCATATTGTTGTTGTTCATACTGAAGTGGTTTGCCCATTTCCTTTTCCAATTCATTTACAGAGGAGGAAACAGAGGCGAAAGTGTTTAAATGCATTCAGTTGTTAAAAAAAAAAACCATTAAAAATTGATTCTCTTACAAAAAAACAAAAACACACACAAAAAAAAAAACCAAAAACCTGAGACTCAGTGATGAAATAATTTGCTCATAGATCCAGAGATAACAAGTAATAGGCCTGGGACACAAATTCATGTCTGGCTAATAATAGCACTTATACAGTGCTTTTTAAGTTTGTAAAAAACTTTACAAATATCTCATGACAATCTTATAGGTACAGTTATTACCCACACTTCACAGATGAGAAAAGTGAGGAACACCATGGTTAAGTGACTTAGCCAAAGTCTCACAGTAAGTGTCAAGGGTTAGCTTTAAACTCAAGTCTTCCTTACTTTAAGCCAAAAGCTCCATCCGCTGCTCTACCTACTTATCTGCTTCTGATTTGCAGCCTGATATTCTTTCCTCAGCCCCTTTAATCATTCAGGACAAATTATTCAGAATAGAAAGAAATATTCAGAGAGGAAAGAATGTTGACTTTAACTGTTGACCTGACCTTGGAATTCTGGGACCTAAATGTGAATGCCAGTTCAACTCTTTACTCTGTCCTTAAACAAACATATCATCCAGGCACTCTGGACCTTAATTTTGTCATCAACAAAATGAGTTGGACTAGATGACTTTGAACCCTTTCAACTCCTAATCCATGGTTCTGTGATTGATTCATCGACTCCTTCCTGAATGATATAGATGGCCAAAGCAGACACACACCACTATTCATGCGTTTCAATGCATCAGCACTACCTAGAGCTAAAAGTACGGATGGAAAATGGATGCATCCCACACCCCCAAATCAGTGCTGAATGTGTCAAATGATTAAATGTTAGACATACATGCAAATGGCAAAAGGAAGGATTGCTTCACATCTACAAAATGAGGAGGTTAGATAAGATTATTTCTAGAATACCTATTACCTGTGCTTACTAGAACCCTTAGGATCCTCTTTTCCCCCAGAATCCCTCTTTCATGCTAGGAAGAAAGGGGGGGACTCCATTATTCATTCTGTTCTTCATAGGAAGGGAAATAGGAATACACCAAATTTTCAACAGGTACCCACGAGGTGTGGGTCAGATGGGATGGTGCTGGCTGTCAACAGAATGCCAGGCACAAAGTAGCTCAAGTTGGTCCTAAATATAGAATAATGCTTTCCAAGCCACCTTTATATTTAGAAAGTCATGTCTCCAGCTTTGATTTTCCTTGTTGCTGAGTTAAAGGCAAGTGTTTTTATTTGAGTTTATGGCTACTAATAAAGTTAAATTGAGTAATGAAAGTAAACAGTGGCATGCATATTGCTAATCAGGTCCCATCTTTGGCAAAATTATAAAATGAGACTAATTCAAGTATTTTTTGATAAGAACACTGAGCTTTGGGTCAGGAGACATGTGTTTTAGATGTGCCTCTGCCACCTTTTAGTTAGACAACTTACCTTGTCTCTTTGGGCAATGAAATGAAAGGATTCAGACATATGGAGTTCAAATTACCTTTCAACTCTGACACTAATAATTCTATAGATTTTTTTTTGCTTTTTTCTTATTCTAAACAATGTATTTCTAAGTGTTGAAAAGGCTTTCTTGGACCAAAGAAGTGAATTTCTAATAATGGGATATTATTAGATAGTGGGAAAAATCATTTTGGAGAAAGAGTTTCCTAGTGCTTTACAAATTAAAATGTTAAAAAAAATTGGTCAAAATTATCTCTGAAGTTAAATTGATTGGAAGAATCAGCTAAATGACACACTATAAAGTAAAGCTTCTTAAACTTTTTCAGTCACAAAACCTTTTCACCCAAGAAATTTTTATATAATTCCAGATATACAGATATATAAAATAAGTCTACAAATCACAATTTATTGATAAGAAATCATAATTTTGCAACCCCATATTCAGTTATGTGACTACATATAGGGTCTGGAAACACAGTTTAAAAAGCTGGGCTATAAGTTATGCATCAGATAGTGATGTGATTTCCCTTACAACTAAATGATCATACTGGAACCAAATAGAAAGGAAATTTCAAAAACTCTTAAGACAAAACTATACAGGTAGCAACCTACTTTAATTGTTCATAAAGCTATCCCTGTTTAGAAATAACCACTTGATAGCTAAATGATGAACTGAAATCAGTCAGTCCAGTATCTATCAAACACTTACTATGTATAAATACTATCATACATCCTCTGGCAGCTGGGAAAGAACAATACATTAAAAAGCTCCTAAGACAGTCCCTATGGCATCTAGGCTCACTAGTGATTACACATATATGATTTAAATCAAGAAGAAAACTTGGAGAAAATGAATACCAATACCCTCATTTAAAACACGAATAATCTGCGGCCCAGAGAAAAATATCATACACCCTAAGGTTAAGGAGAAGAAAATAGTTGGGTTTCATACCCAACCCGTTGATTTAAATCTCCAAAAAAGAATCTGGGAAACTCTAGTTTTTAACTTCCTCCTTCTCCTCCCCTCACTCTTTCCATTCCATGATTCCCAAGGCCTTTCCTTTCTCTTTATAACTACTCCCACCTACCCACATTTAAACAGGGAGATCTTCCCAGAATCTTTTAAGTTCCATCCCCTCAAAGGCCATCTGGTCCAATTGGTACCTGAAAGTGAATCCCCTCCACTATTCCTACATTTTGATAAAGGATCATCTAGCCCCTACTTAAATAACTTCAAGCAGGGGCAGCTAAGTGTTACAGTGGACAGAGCATTAGCACTGGAGTCAAGAAGACCTGACTTTAAATCTGACCTCAGACATTTATGAGATGTTTGACCCTGGTTGAGTCACTTAACTCCAATTGTGCCCAAGAAGATTGAAACAACTGAACAACCACAAAGGGAAGTAATCAGCCTGGATTGATTATAGAGGACATTAAATGCCAAGTTGAAAAGTTTGCATTGATTCTAGGAGTAATAGAGAGCCCTGGGAGCTTCTAACAGAGTCTAGTGATATATTTAGATGTGCATTAAGAGTATCATTTTTAAAAATTATTTTAAGAATTGATTAGAAAATGGAGAGACAGAAAACAGAAAAATTAAGAGAGTATTGTAGGACTTTAGACAAGAAGTAATGAGAGATAAACTAGGGTGGGAAGCATACAAATAGAAACATATGGATGTAAAATTAATATGACATTTGATTAAAGATGAGGATTGAAAGAGAAAAAAAGAGTCAAGAACACCTGTGAATTTGTAAATCTGGATTATTAAAAGGATAGGAGTGTCTTCATAAAAAAATAGAAATAAAAAAGGAAGTTAGGAATAGAGGTTAGTTTGGGGAGGAAGACGGTGGTGGTGGTGATGGTGGTTATGATCATTGTGGTGGTATTGTTGTTGAGTCATTCAGTCCTGTCTGTGACCTCTATAGACCCCTTGGACCACAGCATGTGAATACTGTCCATGAGGTTTTCTTGGCAAAGATACTGGAGTGTTTTGTCATTTCCTTCTCTTTTGGAGAAAGATAATGGCTTCTATTTTTCATGTGTTAGGTTTGGGACACCTACAGACAGGTGATGATGGCTATATATATTGATTTAGGGTATGATAATTAAACTAGTGTGATCTGGGAGAGATTCCTAAAGTAGTTTTCAGACAAGTATTTTTGTAAATCATAGCCTGCTCCATAAAAGAGTGCTATTATTACTAAACATTATTCTTAAGTGTTATGATAATTAATAATATCATAACATCAACAATGATAGTAATAAAAATGTATACTAGCAACTTGCTACTAACAACTGAAGAATCCTTCATGCTGGTATAAACACTTTCTCTTAGTGATGAAGGCTGTTTATCTAACATGACAGTATATTCTATTGTTCAACACATTTGCACAAGCTGTCTCCCACATCTGGAATCTTCTTTGTCTCTCCTCTGCCTTTTTGGATCTTTTGTTCCCTTTGAAGTTCAGCTCAAATATTACCTTCTACACTTTTCTTTACTCCCCTCTAGGTGTATACATCTTCCAACTGCTAAGTGATTTGCCAAAGGACTCATATTAGGCCCTACATCCTCAAAGCTCAACTCTACTGCATCAGGCTGACTCTAATCACAAACGGTTTTGATGAGGATCAAATTAACTTAATTGATAATAGAAAAGAATCAATCTTTTTAGCATCATAATACTTGTAAAGGGCTGGTATGCTTGGAAAGTACCACTGAGAGCCACAGATCTAAGATTAGAATTATAAAATCTTTGACTTCATAAAGTTTGGATGATCTTACTTTAGTCTATTTCCTCAGTGCTTAACATAATTACTGGTACATTACAATGCTTAACAAATGCTTCTTAATTGATTGATTTGCTGGATTAATGATAGGGGAATAGAGTTGGAAGGGAGCAGGGATAGGAGAGTGGGAACAGGGGTTCACACAAGTACAAAGAGAGTCAAGTATATTCCTTTTTCAGTCCTGATCCCCACTGCCAAAAAGCAAAGGACAAAGTCAACTAAGAGGGAGGGAAAGAGAATGAATGTCTTGGTAATAGAGATAAAAATCTTTTGAGATTATAAAAGCCTTCATATAGAAACTAGCACTACAGAGCTTCCTTCTGACTGAATTACAGAGCAATACAATACCACACACTTTGGGAGCTATTTACTCGAATTGTTAGTATTTTATTATTTTTTTATTTATTTTGTATTGTTTATCTGTCTAGATTTTGTCCCCCAGATCCAAAGAAGAATGTAATCGATTTGAGGGCAAGGCTTATCTCACTTTTTGTATTTATATCTTGCCTGGCACATATTGTTATTGTTGTTGTTATTGTTCAGTAATTTTCAGTCGTGTCCAACTCTTCATAATCCCTTTTGGGATTTTCTTGGCAAAGATACTAGTATGGTTTATCATTTCCTTCTCCAGTTAATTTTACAGGTGAGGGAACTGAAGCAAACAGGGTAAGGTGACTTGCCTGAATTGTCTGAAGTCAGATTTGAACTCAGGGAGATGAGTCTTCCTGAATCCAGGTCTGGTGCTCTAACCATTGTGCTACCTAGCTGCCCCACTGGCACATATTAATAATTTAACAAGTGCTTGGTCAACTGAATTTTGTTGAATATATGATAGTATCTTTTTTAAAAATCACTTAGTATATAGTCATTTATCATGAGGGAAGGAATGCATTACAATGGAAATAGCACTGAACAACAAAGGATTCAGAAAGACATGAAGGTTTTGTTACTCTTATCTTGCCATGTATTTAATATATATATATATGTATATATATGTATGTATATATATGCATATATATATATATATATATATGGTGGCAAATAACTTACTTAAGCATTCATTTCTTTTTATATTAAATGGACATGATGATACCCATTATTAAAATCAAAAATGGTTTTACTAACACAAAGGCATCCTTATTTGATACAATTAGGATAAAGTCCAGTGTGCTAAAGCTATTGTGGCTATATAATGTAATAGAAAATGAACCTGCTAGATGCTAGAATTCTCTCAGGCTGTAAAGCAATGAGGAATCAAACTTATACTCACTTATTTGTGTGCCACTAATTGCACTTTTAAGAGCCACAGTTGCCTAATCAATATAATGAAGGATCTGGTTGAAAAAAACTTGATAGGATTCTTTCAGATTTCACATTCTATGAACGATTTATTCACTTATTCTACAAGATAGGCTTTATTTCCAATGTCACCATTACTTCTTTTCCACTTTTCTCTTTGCAAGGAATATTCTCCCATAACTGTCAATTAACCAACCAATGAACCTGTGGGACTTCCTTGTCTTAGAATTCATCAAAACATATCTTTTCTTATTTTGAATATAATAAGGTAACATACTGGTTTTGGAGTCAGGAGAGACTGAATTATAATCCTCCTTCTTATTCCTATTGACTGTGTAACCAAATACATCATTTCAACTTTTAAATAGAAGGCAAGTCTTTAAGGCTATTACAGATCTGTTCTTTATCATCTGCGGAAGGAGTTTGAAAAATAGAAATTTTCTAGGCTAAAGGGCCCATTTTCAAACCCCAAAATATGGAGAAACCAAAAGTTTGATTTAATTTTCTCATTACCTGATTTGTCCACAAATAATTCTCAAAATATAAGGATAATAAAGTACATGCTACTTTTATTAAATTTTACTACTTACCTCAGATAACATTTTTTTTTCCTTTCTAATTTTGGAAGCAACTTTGAACTACTGATCTTTACATTGAATCAAGTTGAATTTCAAAAGACTAGTAGTATGGGACTATACAAAGTAGATGATAATACAATTCCCTACTAATTTGTATATATCTGTAAATAATATTAATGTTTGTGTATTTGTTCAGCAACTACAAAGAGAGAAACAGAAACAGAGAAAGACAGAGACAGAGGCAGAGACAGAGAGACAAAAATAGAGGAAAAGATGGAGTGTGAAATAGATAGGGAGACAAGAATCTAAATAAAAATAGGAAAACAGAGTAAAAAAAAATTTAACTTACAAATCCTGCACAATGTTCACAGAAAGTTGGCTTAAGATAGGTCACCTCTTGAAAATTATGGACAAATCCTGGTCCCATTTTACATTGGAGTTGGGATTTAGCTCTCAGGAAATAAGCCATCATTTCATCTTTACTAATTAGGCCATCCCTGTTAAGAGAATTAGAGAAATGAGGAATCTTATTAATATAATGTTAATAATTTAAATCTTCTATTTTGTTCCACTATATGGTGCCATATTTCCATTCATTTCTCTCCTGCTCCTAATGATTGAAAACAGATTCACTCTCCAGAAAAAAGCCTGAGAGAGGGCACAAACACATGAAGAGGTGTCCATGCATGTCGCTTGGTGTATTTACATGTATGTCCAGCAAATACAAAACCCATTTCCAGTTTGGAATAGTTGCACCACTTATGTAAGGTTCCTGGCTTCCCACAGCTTTATTTCATCACAGTATTTGGGAGCTCAGAGTAGTGAGAATCATGAAGAAAATAGAGCAAGCTAATGACTCCACTTCAGACTTATCCAAGTCTACTTCACTTGGTACCTTACTACTAGAAATTTGTATTCATTATCGACTTACTATTGTTTCCCTTACAAAGATCCCAGATGCTGTTCTAAGTCATTTATTCATACTTTCCTCCTGTAACTCCCAAGGCCTAGTGTCTCCTTTGTCTCCTCTTAGCAGACAAATCTGCCTATAATTTACTGAGAAGAAGACTATCTATAACAGGCTGCCTCATCTCCTTCTTCTCTGTTGAACAGTATTTCTGTAGTCACATCTTCCTTGACCTTGTTTATATATTTCATCCTCTTCTCTAATCAATCTGCCTGTCCTTTTGATTCCATTCCTTTCCATCTCCTCCAGAGACATTGTTCAATCAATCCCATTCCTTATGCATCTTAAATTTTTTCCTCTTCACTGGCTCCGTTCTGTCTGCTTAAAAACATGATAAATTCTCCTCTTCTCTTAGAACAACCTTTGACCAACACATAAGTTCTTGAATCTCTTTCTTATGTGGCTTCTCTGATTCAAAACTATTCTAGTTATGTTCCTATCTTTTGGACCATCCTGTATACAGTTCCTGTTTTATTTCCTCATCCTGTCCTATAAGTGGAAGTGATTCAGTTTCAGGCCTCTTTTCTTCTTGTTCGATGTCATTTAGCCCTGGAAAATTCATCCATCTTTTTCTCATGATTTTATTTTTCACTTATGGAAAGATAACTCTCAAATCTATTTTTGACCTATGAAGAATACTCCTAGAATCTAATATCGTGCTTTACACAAAAGAGATATTTAATATATATTTGTTGAATTAATTCTTTTATTCATGAAAAACTTTACTTTTATTTCTTTGTTATCTATTATTATGACATGCAGATAGAACCAAAATATCATAGATTTGGTAATTGTGATGCAATTTTTGCCATTGCTCCTATTTTGATTTATCTGAATTTTAGCTCTATGCTCTTCTGATAAAAATTGTGGGACCCACTGAAATAACTGAAATCATCAGAAGGAAAACAAATGAGAAGTCTTGAGCCCAGATAATATGAAAGTTAATCATTTTGCAGCTTTATAACAAAATTTTAATGACTACATACAGTATAATTTAGATGAGACAATTCTTAATTACTAGTGGCAAACCAGATGTACAAGCTTGAGTCTTCTCATTAAGGTGTTATGTAAAAATTATAAATACATGAAGTAGGAATGAAACAATATATTCTGGTCTCTAAAATGTTTGAAGAGTGAGGATGAGAAGGAGAGAGTTAAAAAATTTTTAAAAAGGCAACTCACTGGTCTTTGTCCAACACACAGAAGGAATCCAAGAAAGGAAAGTTGGCGGCAATACTTTCAAAGTCCTCTTGGGAGATATACCCATCATGGTCATGATCATAGTTTCTAAAAACAGACTGCAAAGTAAAAACATGTGTGTTTACCAATGCCAACCCAATGGCAACAGAAAACCTAGCTGAGAGGCAAGTTCACCTCCCAAAATGGGACAGTTTCAAAGTGTATTTTTGGAAACTACCTAAATTGACCATTTGTTCTACTGACTTTATACATCTATCTATTTGTCTGCCCTTGGAATATTACAATTTACCAAAATTTCAATGAAACCCCATTTACCTCCTTAAGTTCCAATAAGTGCATGATTCATCATACACTTTCAAGTATCTGCAATTAGCCTGACATTTACTAATGACATTTATTAAGGTCATTTCCTTAGATGAAATCTTTGTATTTGTCATTCAAATATTTTATACCCATAAACCCATTTGATCTCTTTCTCAATGTCATGGCTCATCAAAAATTCTCTCTTTGTACCACCATCAAAAATCTTTTTTTCCCCCAATTCAAATTCACTGAGAGGTTTCTTTCAATATCAAACTTATTTTTTTGGATTGTGCAATATTCAATGACTTCTTTGTAATTTTAAAAAGTATATTATGAAGTACCCTTTATCCTAAAGACCTTATCATTCCAGAATATGTAATAATCAGTTCAACTAAATTCTTTCCCATCACATGGTTTCCATCTCCAAAGATGTCTCTATTTTTCCTGTTGTTGCCTGTTTTTGCTGTTGCAAAACAATGTGGCATCAGCCAACCATAATAAATATTTACAGAACCTCATCTTGTATTAAAAGTTCTTTCTCTTTACAAATGACATTTGGGTGCAGCAAACCCCAAATATAAATAACATCAACTATTCATTCAGTTCAATAAACATTTAAGAAATATGCCCCATGTATAAGGCTTTGTGCTGAGCACTGGAATGAAAAAAAAAGTATTTTTTTTTTAGAAAAGGAAAATCCAGCATTCTCTGTCCTCAAATAACTTATTTTCAACCTGTGGTAATTAAGAGACTCATCAACCATTTTCCAATTCAGGTAAGTTGATAGATAAAATTTCCATGGAATGTATTCGTCAGTGAAGAATTTTTTTTTAATTTCACTTTTAAAACAACCCTAAAATGCTGGAACCCCAAATATTATCATGTAGTAGCTAGGGACAGTGACTTGGACATTAAAGATCACATTCAAAACAGAAAATTAAGAATGAAGATGTGGGCAAAGGAGAATGAATGGATGAAGCTGAAATGAAAAGAGACTTCAAAAGAGAAAAGTAGTATTCAAGATCTGAAGGTCATACATAAGTTGGTATCTAGAAATTTGATGCATGTTATCCTGAGGAAGTCTTTTACCATGAGTTACTCCTATGCCTAAAAACTGACAGAAAGTTTGGAGGAATCAAAGAAATTTGAATGTGTTGTGTATTTTATTACTCGGCAACTTACCTCAACTAACTTCCTTATGTGCTTGTTAATAATTGTCAGGTCTGGCTTGGGCATGACCCCCGATGCCCACTCCAATGGCACTACTGGCTTGTTAGGAGTTGTAGGAGAGGTAGGCTACAAAAAAGTGCATTTTTCAGTGTGAACTCTGATAAAAAAAAATTTCCCATTTCATCTCTAGGATATACAATCTTAGAAACATCACTATAGACCTTCGAGTTATTTTAATGATTAAATAAAACTATGGGTGCAATGAAATATAAAACAGAATAGAAATGGAACTCAGAGAATCATTGAATAAAATTCTCTCTTGTGATGAAGACACCATAAAAGCATACATGAATACATTCATACATATACCTATGGTCAACTAGAAACAAAATTAGATCTCTCATTTCAATAGGAGCCCTGGTACCCGGGATATGGTTATTTTCACATAAGTGGGATGTGGTTGCCCACTTTTTGTAGATTTAGAATAATACCAGACTTGAAGAACTCTTTATCCATATGGAACAATTCTATAGGTTACTCTAGAGACTGACTTAGCAATACATCCGAAGAAAAACCAAATATAAAGCATAAAATACATATTACTTACCTAAGAACATACTATTAGTTGGGCAAATCATTCTGATTAGCCCAGAAAGTTGGCAAAATATGGCCAAATATTGTACAAAAACAAGTAGGGAGCCAGATTTAGTCTGCAAGCCATGGTTTGCTGATACATGGTTACCTCGTCTGTACATAAATCTTGCACAAATCCAGGTACTTGCATAGTTATCTATCCACTTATAGATAATAAATGAGTCAAGAATTGAATAAGATAACATGAATATGCAATATGATATTTTGAAAATTGTTACATTTTCAGTGAACCTAAGCTCCTTCCTACTGTCAGAACTTTTTCATACTATTTTCCTTTGGATAATTCTATAATGGCTACAAAATATGATCTCAAAAACAAAATTATAGGGCACCAGAGACTAATCAGTAGATCCAAAGATCACAGATTTGGTATTAAAGGGGAACTCAAATCATCAGTTCAATCTATTTTTTTCCTGATGAACAAACTGAGGTACTGAGAGCTTAAATGACATGCAAAAGGTCACAGGTCTTGGCTGAGCTGGGAGCCAAATCCAACTGAGTAAATCCAGTATACTTTTTATTGCTGTATAAGGAGAGATCATTATGACTAACATTAATTAATTTAGGCTCCATCATGAGGGGAAAGATGCAAGGGGGGGGGTACAAGTCAGGTACATCCTTTCCCCAAAAAGAGGAGTTGAGAAATGGTAAATCACCACTTCTCTGGAATTCTGTTTCCTCATATGTAAAATGAAGTAGAAGAACTAGATGACTTTTACTAAGGCCCTTATCTGTAAATCGGTGATCTGTGGTTGTATAAATGTTCTCTTGATTTAATCCTAAAATTGAATTCTAATGAAGTATGAAGGGATGAAGTAAATAACTATGATAGAATTCGTGCCATATTCCTTGTACAAGGGGGGAAAATGGCTGCTTGTGAACTGAGGGCAATTGAGAAAATATAGGTGTAGGATGAGAGACAGAGTGGCTTAACCTAGAAAAGGTCAAGAATTTTTGTTTTGTCCTTGCCATGGAGAGTTAGTCAAGAAGTTTAAAAAATAAAATGAGAAGCTTTAGCAGTTCTTTTCAATGCCTTTATAGCCTTCTCTACCTTTACCTCAACAAAGTGGATTAGAGAATACAATACTGGGATTGGAGTCAGGAAAACCCGAGTTCAAATCTGGCCTTGAGTAAATCACCTACCCTATGCCTGCCTCAATTTTCACAACTATGAAATGGACATAATCGTAGCACCTATATTCCAGGATTGTTGTGAGGATGAAATGAAATATTTGTCAAGTGTTTAGCATAGTATATATAGTATACAGAGTATATACTGAATAAATCTTTCTTTTTTTCCTTTCTTTCTTCCTTCCTTCTTTCCTTCCCACCTTTCTTGTCTACCTTTCTTTCTTCTTTTCTCCCTACTCTCCCAATTAAAGTTAGAATATCAGGGTTGAAGTTAAGAGTGAGGAGATAAGTTTATAGAGAGGTAGCATAATATAATGAGTAAAGTTCTAGAGTTGTATCAAGACTTCAATTCAAATTCAAGCCCCACACTTACTAGCTACATGATTAGAAAATTAACCACTCTTAAGTCTCAGCATCCTCTTCTGTAAAATGATGTTAATGACAGTACTTACCAGAGTTGCCTTGCAAAATGAGCTAATAAATAACAGTACTTTGCAACCATTGAACTATTTTTTTCTCTAAAGAAGAAGTGAGAAAATGTACCTCCCACTCTTCACTGAAGAGGTACAAGTCTCTGAAGTGGAGCATTGCTGTCAAACTTAGTTGATATATTTGTTAATTTTGCTTTTTTCTTTTTTTTTTTTTTTCTTTTTGCCATAATGGCTGGATCATTAAGTATGAATGAGTAGAAGAGATTATCTTCAGAAGAAATGAGGGTCATGTAAATCAAATGATACCATTTTAAAACTAAAAAAATTAAGAAAATATATTACATAGATAAGTATGTATGGGAGTGTGTGTCTGTGTGTGTGTGTAGTGAGTTTTCATTATGAAGCTATAACCTAAATCAGTTGATGGGAAAGGGGAAAGGATCAAAAGCATGAGAATCTTTGCATTCATGGTATTTGGTTATATTTGTGTGGCTAAAGTATTCACAGTAATAAAGGTGAAAGTTTTCTAACTGCTTAGTCTATGGAGTGGTTCCCTTGGAAATTAATATACGATCAATAGATTCAGCTGAGAAGGACAGAACTCCCTCCTCTCCCTTTTCTACTGGCTCTATGGGTCACTCTGAGAGATGATTTAAGGAATATAACTAATTGGTATCCTAAACGATAACATTTCTGCTGGGAATAACCTTCCGCTTTTCAATCCAGAGTTTCTTTCTTCCACATTCACAAGTCGCATTATTTCATGTAATTCTATCTCTCTTTGGAAATATCACTTATCCTTTGCTCTTGCTATATGAACAAGCCATCTCTTTTTTTTTCCCCAATTATACATTTCTCTGATGACATCCTTTACACAACTTTTCCAGTTTATTTCCTCTTTTGTAATGTGTTGAAACCTGTTTATTCTGCTATGAACTTTGTCCTTTGCCTTGTGGATGATCTTTAACTGCAATTCTTCAGAGCTGTACTATTCTATGACATAACTATGCAATACCACAGAATGATCTGTTGTTGTCGTAAGGTCATTTCAGTAGAGTCAAATTCTTGAGGATCCCATTTGGGGTTTTCTCGGAAGAAGTACTGTAGTGCTTGCATTTTCTTCTCCAATTCATTTTTTAGATAAGGAAACTAAGGCAAACAGGATTAACTGTTCAGGGTCACAAAACTAGTAAGTGTCTGAGGTCACATTTGAACTCCAGTCTTCCTGACTCCAGGGCCTAGTGCTCTATCCACAGTGTCACCTACCTACCCCTGAATCACACTGGAATTTAAAAAGCAAGACATTTATTTCATGAAGAAGAATGGAATTATTAAAAACAAATTTCAGCTTCCTAAAGATTACCTACTCATGGGTTAATTTATTATTATTTTTATTCAAGATGTAAACTCCTTTATCTTTTTATTGCAGAGAAACTACAGGAGTTAAAGGAGTAAGTACTAGAAAGCAAGCATACCAGAATTTGAAACTTTGGGCTAAACTGCCTCCCTGGCAGGCTCTCAAAATAGAGTTGGTTTCTCCTTTTTATTGCATGATACATTCCCTAATTTATTTGCTAACTCTTAGGTGGGATACCACAAAGCCAAACCACAGCTGCACGCAACATCTAGTACACTCATAAAAATTGTCAGAACCAATAGGGACACTACCACCATCACCACTAGCAATAACATCAAAACTTCCTGAATTTTTAAAAATAATTATAACAATCTGAATATGATTATTTCCTCAATTCTTTGAATTCAAGGGGACTAGAAATGAGGCTTAAAAAAAGTTAAATTTTTTTTTGTCCATCTTCATGTTCTCCCTCCCAGCAGGTTTTTTTTTCAACATGTACAATGAGATTAAGTAATTCACACACACACACACACCACTGTATAAAGATATCCTGGCAAACTTTAGATGATCACATTTTTCCCTAATAGTAAAGGGCATTTTATACTATATGATTAATAAACCATAGATTTATAGAATGATGAATCTAAAAGAACCTTAGAGACCATCTAGTCAAACTGTTTCATTCCATAGAGGGGGAAACTGAAGCCCAGGAAGTTAAGTAATGAGATAGTTCCTCATCAATACATGCCATTTGTCTAAAAGGCAATGTAAGAAATAAGGTACAATTGTAATGATCAACCCTGGTTAGAGGGACAAGATAAGGTTCTCCCTCCTTTCCTGGGAGAATAATGGGGAGGAGGTCAGAAGACAGGAATAGGAAATGAAAGAGACGATATAAACTATGAAGTAAGCAGCAATATAAAAATTAATCAAGGGATTATATAATCAATAATGAATAGTTCTTAGATTCCTGATGTGATATATTCTTAATGCATACCCTATTACTGATACAGAATGAATTACATACTATTAGACATATCCCCAAATCTTCTGACTCCTATAGCCCCATGAGCTTCCCATGTAGTAAAGATCATATAGTAGATGACATCAAAATGATATAAATATGTTGGAGTGTACAATTAGCAATTGTAGGCACACATCTATCATAAAGCTGTGCAAACTGGACCTCTACATAGCAAAAGCTTCTCATTCTCTAAACTTCATTCCCAATATTTCTCTTATATTAATAGAATTTGCTTATCACCAGAGATATTTAAATTTGACTTTAATTGTTAAAACGTTTATGTTGTGATATCCTTAATTTAATTAAATAGTGTTTATTCAAAAACATTCAAAACTCAAAAAAAAAAAATATGGAGTTAACTATCTGTGGCCTATTCAGATTGTTGAGCTGAGACAAAGTCGCTATTACAGAAATTTGGGAACTATAATCAGTAGTCATTAAAAAAGAAAGCAATCTAGTTGTTTCATTTTGAGAATTTAAAAATCCCCTACTATTTGAAAGAAATACATTATTCACTGAGGATATGTTGTCTATTCTAATGAACAATTAATAAGTTTAAAACTAAAAAAATTATAGTTTTTAGTCTTTTTTGCATCCTATTCATATGATTTTGTAAGATTCAGAGGCAGAAGTTATCTCAGACACCTATTTCTCCCTCCATAGCTTAAACTATTCCCTACCTTCAACATATTTTACAGAGGAAGAAATGAAAGATAAATGAGGTAAAGGACTTGTTCAAAGTATTGTTACCAAGACACAGATAATAAGTGTAAAAGTATTTAGAATAAAAAATATCAAGAGTCTTCTCCAATAATAAAAGGCATCACAAATATAAATATTGTATAAAGTAAAATAATAAAGAACTTATTCTTTAACCTGTTTGCACTCATGTTTTCCAAAAAATATAATTGAGATAATATTTATTTGAGAAAAAAATCAAATACTTAGTTCTTCAGATCTCAAAGAACCATTTTAATAGTTAACACTACCAAGTAAACAGTACTACTTTTACATTATTGCCTCCTTTTAAACATCCCTACCGATTTAGAATTCCTGGGTTCCAGCACCAATGAGAGTTTGTAAATATCATCTTCTGTGTGATAGAGATCGAGAGAAAGCTACAAAATAAAAGAGAAAAAAATCATTAATGTTAGATTATAATTTTAATAGTTCTGAAGGATGAATATATAATTTTCTTATATGACAGATTTTTTTTTCGATTTAGATATCTAAATCATAAGAATCCAAAACAATTTATTCATTCTGCAAGTGAAGATGATGTTAGATATCAAAATATGAAGCAAACATAAATATAAAAATTGATCATGGTATTGTTATTTATCATACCATCATCAGTAGTAATAATAATAACTATTGCCTGAATTCTTGATTGTACCCTTTATCAGAAACCAAGGATGCAAATCAAATTAAAACAATGCACCAAGGGCTTTGAAAATCTTAGAGTACTATTTAAGTGTAAGATATTATTCCAAAGATAATCACATACAGTTCCTTTCTATGAGAGTTTATACCCTAGTTTGGAGATAAGTACACAAGTAATAAACTATAGAGGGCTGGAACTCTGAAAAAATTATAATACATTATAATAAATCACAATCATAATGGTAATAATCATGGATATCATAATAATAACATTTAAATAAATGTTTATAGTTTGCAAAGTACTTTACAAATATTATCTCTTTTGATCTTCACAACAAACCTGGGAGGTAGCTTTAAAGATAAGACAACTGAGTTGAACAGAAGTAACTCACCCAGCTTCATACAACCAGTATGTGAGAGGTAGGATTTAAAGTAGGCTTTCCTGGATTTAAAAAGACCTCTACCTATTATGCCATATTGCCACACCTTAACAATAATAATTGTCATTTATATGGCATGTTAAGATTTGTAAAATATCTCATTTTATCTTCAGAATAATGCTGTCAGTTAAGTTAACAGAATGTATTATTCTTCTTTCTCAACAAGGAAACCAATCTATCCATGCTCACATAATTAGAAAGTTTCAGAAGGATGCTAAGTGTCAAATAAGTGATTCCAAAAGGAGTAGTTTGGAATAAGGAATAATGACCTGGTACTGGAGCAGTTTCAGAAAAAAATATCATGACTTTTTCTGGCATTTGATCATGGAGAGAAGGAAATAAATGGGGCCCTCCAAAAAGGGAAATGATCTAGTCTAGCAGTTCTCGAACCTTTTGGTCTCAGAAACCTTTTGTACTCTTAAAAACCATTTAGATTCCCAAAGAATTTTTGCTCATAGTTGTTATAAATATTGATATAGATATCTGAAAAATTAAAATTGATAAATTTAAAGCCTTAAATAGAGATCAGAAAAACCTAGACATGACTGAAATTACTGTGGAAGGTCTGCTTACTGATGTGACAGAAAGGAAGGTCTATGGCAACTGGATCAATTAGAACAACTTAATCAGAGATAAAGATAAACAAAGGAGTTGCAATCTTTATACATTTGGACCTGAAAACAATTTGAATCTCTTCCTGAGGAGAAAAAAAGATGGATGCTCTGTGGAAGAAACAATTACTTATCCTGCAAAGAATGAAAATGATTCTATAGAAATTCTCAAGTAATTCTCAGAGATTACCTAGTTAAGGTCAGAAGAGTAAAATAGTACACCTGGATGAATTCCTGTACAGAGGTGTCTATCTGGTAGCAACAGTAGAAGACTCTTTTTCTCCCATAGAATCTATCTAAGACAAAACGAAGAACCTAACAAGATATGTCAAAATAGATATAAGAAAAATGCACTTTTGATGATCTGTGTAAGAACTAATAACATTTCAAGAGGGAAGCAAGAAAATATTGTACAAGAAATTGAAGACCATAGGAGCACTGGTTGGTTATTCTAACCTCTGACCATTGAATGCAGATAATTGCATTGCAAGAGATGCAGAAGACAAAAAATTGATTTAAGGATTGAAAAAATTGCCAGGAAAATGGTGTGTGGATTTATATTTGTAAACCATAACTTCAAAAGTAGAAATTATAGATTCTTGGTTAGGGCTGCAATGCAACTAACCATGATTGACTCCTATCTAGTGTCTTGCAATTAACTGGATTAAAACTGTAAGTTATAGAGAATGTGCTAATTCATTTGTATGTCCCCCATACCAATAAAAGCACAAATTAAAACCTGATCTAGTTTCTGTCCTTATTCTTATATCTAATTTAAAAGAGCATAAACTAAAACAGCAGTAACAGGGAGAAAATTGTCAATGTATAACTACTAAGCTAAATAACTTTGAGAATAGCTTCCATTGGGGCAGCTAGGTGGCGCAGTGGATAAAGCACCAGCCCTGAATTCAGGATGACCCGAGTTCAAATCTGATTTCAGACACTTAACACTTCCTAGCTGTGTGACCCTGGGCAAGTCATTTAACCCCAGCCTCAGGGAAAAAAAAAAAAAAAGAGAGAGAGAAAAAAAAAAGAAAAGAGAATAGCTTCCATTAAAAAAAAAAGAAAAAAAAAAAGGAATAGCAGTATCCTCCAATAGTGGAGGATTTGAGATGTAAGGTCACAAGAAACAATAAGAAAGAAGCCAAGAATAGAACCAATGCCTTCAAGTAACTCTTTGCTCAAAGTTTTGGTAACAAGCAAAAGGAACTAGAACTTATCATGTATGAGGGATACTTGACTTCTGTATCACTCCATATCACTGAGACATGGATAGTAGAACAAAAGCCACAACTAGACTATGGCTCTGGATGAAAAAAAAAGCTGAAGCAATAAAAGGGATGAGCAACATTGCAAATGAGGGATATAAACTAAACATACATATTCATATGGAGAAGCATGGAAGAATATTTTTTGGTGCTGAGATGAATGGAAATAGAAGTCAGTTTGTCATTGGAGCATATACTACAGGCCATTAGGACAGAAACTTTCTGCTTTTAAACATTTTTACCAGTAACTTGAGTGAAGATATAGATGGTAAATTTATCAGTTTGCAGATAACACAAAAAAGGGGTAAAGCTATAACACTATGACAGATATATGAAGGTCTTGGCAGACTATAGTACTGAGATAAATCTAATAAGATGAAATTGAACTCAGGTACTTGGGTTCAAAAATCTATTTCACATGTATAATGGAGGCGCCAACAGTTTTTTCTGAAAAAGATCTATGGGTTTCAGTGGACTGCAAGCTTAATCAAGAAGATGCCTGTGGAATACTTGGGCTGTCTATCTGTCGTCCATCACATTTGCCACATGATCAGCATATTTTCTCTTCTTATCATGCATTTCCCTGAAAATGTATGAAAACTGTAGAGACAAAATGTAGGTCTGATATTGGGAGGTTAAGGTGGGGGTGGGATGGGGAATAGCCTGCTGCCTATGAGATCTGGCTTTCAAATTTGTCCAATTGACTATCTTTTTTTTTTTTTTTCTTGTAGTTGTTATAGCTATTGATATTTAAATGAGAAATTAAAATTGATAAATTTAAAACTTTAAATTGAGGTCAGAAAAACCTGGACTTGACTGAAATTTCTGAGGAAGGTCTGCCTACTGAAGTGTGACAGAAAGGAAAGTTTATGGCAACTGGAACAATTAGTTAGAGCAACATAATCAGAGATAAAGATAAACAGAAGAGTTGCAATCTTTATACACTTGAACCTGAAAACAATTTGAAGCTCCTCCTGAGAAGAAGAAAGATGGCTGCTCTGTGGAAGAGCATTACTCCACAAGGCACATGCCAGTCAGGAAGACCTCTTCACCACTTACCACATGTCTCACCTTCATACCCATGTTTTTTATAACCCACCGAAAATTATCAAACTGTTAATGAGGTGAGATTGCCTACATAGGTATTTTTGCTTTTCCTAGAGGTTCTAGCCAGGATGATATATAAATAATGAAACAGCCAGTGCAAGATTGGCACACCCAACTTTGTTGACATTCAATTCTAAAAATAAATTCAATAAACATAGTAGAATTCACATGTTCAACCAATGCAAACAACCTCAAAAGGCTAGCTAGCAGACCACAAACATGTTTTTTTTAATCTCACACTATAACCTCCACTTAGAAAACCCTCCCTCCTCACCTCCTCACCTCCTCACCTCCAAATCCCACCTCAATTTCTAACCTCATTTCCCTCATAAGGATTTTCTAGTTTTAATGCAAACTGAGTTTTCTCATCTCTGAACTCCCAATATAAGCCAGTACCAGACTGTAATTTCTAAGCAGTCATTAATATTCATATATGTGTGTGTGAGTTTAAATTGTAAATTTTAGAAGAGTAAAAGTAAGTCATGATTTAAATTTCTTATCCTCCACAATGCATAGCATAATGGCTTGCATATAATGTGCACAAAAATACTTGGCAATTAACTAAAGATTTTTTAAAAAGTAAAGCATACCCAGGTGATTCTTTGATGTGTATATATTCAAATCCCTGATTATGTGTTTGCATCTTTAGTTTTTCACCTAGATATTTAGCCTTATGAAGCATCATTACTCTACTACATATGATCTGTGTTACTTCGGACAAATCACCTTTTCCTCGGTGGGTCTTTGATTACTCCTCAGTAAAATAGTAGGAAAAGTGGATAAAATAATCTTCCAAACTCTCAAATCCCACAGTCCTATTTGGAGGAAGTCAGAGAGATTCCAATTCTATTTACTCTAATGAATTTCAGTGAGTTAAAAGTTATTTTTTATCTTTTTGTACCAATCCCCTTGTTTTCTTTGCAGCATTGAGGTTGCTCTTTCCCATCTATTATACTACCTAAAAATTCTATTGACTACTGTGATATAATCCAAATACATGACTTGTTCTGCTTTCTTATGTTTTGTTAATAAATGTTGCTGCATACGGTCTAGATTTTTAAGGATATTGACTTTAGCTTAAGTTATTTTGAAATCTATTAAGTTTGTTTTTTGTTTTATTGTTTGTCCTTCATTCTCAAGGAAGACCAAGACATTGGGGGAAATAATGTCATGACAGGCCAGTGAGTTGGATTTGAGTGAGGGAGAGCTGTGCAAGATCACCTGCTCACTTTCCCCTACAGAATCATCTGGGTCCAGAGGCAAGATATAGATCAGGATGACTGGAGATGGCCCTGGATGCAATGGGAGACCTTGACCTTTTAAAGTTAAATTTTCAACGTGTCTCAGTTTCACTGAGGTAGTACTCATTCAATGATTAAGGCTACTGAGGCAAAGAATCTACTCTTTCATGTAGTCTAAAATAAACAAATAAACAAATGGATGAATGAATAAATAGATGGGTGAATGCACAAATAAATAAATAAATCTGGGAGGGAAAGACCCTTTTATTTATTTAGATTTGTTATGTTTGTCATATTGTTTTATTAGATTTGGGAGGAGTTGTCCAGGAGCTACATGTCCCCAGATTTGAGTGTATTAGCCTTGACTAGGTTCTAATCTATAGATGTATGTATGCCTAGGCATAGTTAGAGAAAAAGACAACTGTGTAGTCAAGCTTACTCTATGTAAACCATTTTTTAAAATTTTTTTTCTACCAGACTGTAAAAATTCAGGTACTTTCCAGTAATTTGCATATACTCAGAATGGTAAAAGTAACTACAAGATCTATAAATATCATAAAAAACTGAAAGAATTTCTTATACTATGAAATTGAAACTAAAAAAAAACAACTCAAGAAAATATAATTCTGGCTAAAGATATCTTAATCTGTTTTTTTGTGTGTTGTTTTTTTTTTTTTTTTTTTGCAAAGGAAAAACAGATGAGTTGTTCACAGTACATTTCTCTATGCAGTCTGCATTTGGAAACATAAGTATATTACATGTACAAATGCATATATTTTGCTACTCTTCTATCTCTTTCTCAAAACATTTCAGTATGTAAAGCTGTGAAGTCTAAAATCCCAGTTACAGAGAAATGTGATTTCAAAACAAAACAAAGGGTAGAAACATCAAACTACATCTTGGTATGTTTGACTTGGATTCCTGACAAAAAAAAAAAAAAAAAAAAAAAACTATCAAATGGATAGTGTATGAATATTAGAATATGAAGCAGAAATCATTACTATTAGAAAAGCAATCATGAACAGGATATGCAAACTAATGTAATTTCTTTGGAAGGGGGGCATTGAGGTAGGAAGAAAAATGATTAGACTGTATGCCCATACTTCAACATATCATTTGATAAAGTTTTTAATATCCTTTTTTTTTAACAAAATGGTGAAATTTTATGGTAGATAATACTGCTAGATGGATTTGGAAATGGTTAAATAAATCAATCTGGAGTGTAATAGGTCAATGTCAGCCAGAATATAGCTCTAGGGATCTGACCTTGGGCTTTGCTTTGTATTCATCTTGCCAACTGTGGATGAAGGCATAGAAGGCAGTTTATCAAATGTGAAAATGAAACAAAGCTGAGAGATACAGCTAACATGGTAGGTGACCGGAGACCCAAAAAGATCTTGACAAGCTAGACATAGGTGCCAAATCTAATAAGAAGAAATTTAATAAGGTTAAGTATGAAGTCCCACACTTGCTTTCAAAAAAAATCAGATGAACAAGATGGGGTTGTCAAGTATGTAGAAGATAATTTATCTGGAAGATAGTGGAATGTAAGCCTTGTATATGTAAACAGTGGAATATAGCATCCACAAAAGCTAATGCAGTTTTAATATGCACTAAAAGATTCAGTGAATTCTGGATGAGAAAAGCCATAAAACTTCTATATCCTGTTCTAGTCAAGGAACATCAGGGATTTTGTAATTAGTATACCACATTTTAAGAAGGATATTGAAAAAGTGGAGCATATTCAGGAGAGTAACCAAGATTGTGGACCTTTTAGAAACTAAGCTTTTTAAAAATCAGTTGACAGAATTAAGGATATTTAGCCAGTAGAGGAAAAGACTGACTAACTAATCATAGTTTAAATTTCTTTCCTGAACAGAACAAATTTATTTTTTCTTCTATATCAGGTCCCTTTAAATAACTAATGACAGCTTTTATTCATCCGTTCAGTCTTCTCTTCTTCCGATAAAGGTAAAATAGCTTGGCCTAGATCACACAGTTGAGTTGAATGCAAGTCTTCCTAGGATCAGCATTCTGTCAACTGTCCCATCTGATTATCTAAAATCTGCCTTCAGATGTACAAACTAGAGATGAGCAATCACTAGGCCCAGCTATTAAATTAGCCAATCATTCAAAAGTGTAAATCAGATGCAAAAAATAAATGCTTATAGGAATTAGATATCAAAATATTGGGGTTAGTTGGAAATATTAGACATGCTTTTAGCCATTTTATAGCAGAGAAGATGAGCAGAAGACTTTCAGTTATTGCTTTGAAAGTAAGTTTTGAGATCACATTAATAAGCTGGACCCTTTTGCCTATAATCACAGAACAAGATGCAGGGGCTCAGAGAATAAGAGTGAGTTTCATGTCCCTTCTTCAATTTACCATGTCATCAGAGAGACTGGACAACCCCCAATGCATCTGGGCAAAATCTATGAAATGACAAATTGGAGATAGTGAGGAAAAGTAGATTGAGATAGCATGGCCTCTTAAGGTGGAAAGAATAGCAGCAAGACTCTAAAAAGGATTAGAAAAGGGCAACATACCATTTCATGTCAACTTAATGAAAAAAAGGAAAGTTCATGCAGCCAATTAGAAGCTCTGATTTATCCTCTTGCCACATTTGCTCTCTAAGCAGGATCTCATATCTCTTTGACTCTATGTATATTTATGAAAGAGTTTGTCTAAAACTTTTTTAGGGCTGCTTATAACCAACTAAAAGCTAATTAAGTCTAGCTAACTAATTGATATTAATGAGTAATGAATACACCAGGTGGGAAGCTTGTGAACAATGGTGCTACTAGAACTCTCCCCAACTCTAGAACCTCAAAGGAAGAAGTAGTTATCTACTCATTGCGGTCCCAGCCTAATTCAAAATAATTTCAGGTATAAGAGAGAGCAATAACAACTGGGGAGGAAAAAAACAGGCATCTCCTAGGGAAGTGATATTTCATTCATCTGGCCCTGGAGAAAATAGGGATTCTTTGAAGAATATATGAGAATGGATAGCCTTACAGGCATTTGAAACAGATTGCAAAGATGTGAAGATTGCAAAGAAAGCAGAGGATATTGTGCAAAAAACTCAGTTTGGCAAGAACATAGAATATATGATATGAATAATGTAAGATTTTTCTTGAAAGATAGTAGAAACAAATAATGAATGACTTTAAGTGATAGAGGATGAACAGATAGGTGGCACAGTGGATAGAGTACCAATCTAGCAGTTAGGCGGACCTGAATTCAAAACCAGCCTCAGACACTTATTGGCTGTCTCACCTTGGGCAAGTCACATAATCCTGATTGCCTTCTAAAATTTTTTCCATGATTTAAAAACATCACTTTTGCTCTTATAAAAGCATTTATTGAAGAATGGAGATACTGAAGACAGGAGACTAATTAGGAGACAGGCAGTCCATGTGAGCAATGATGAGGGTGTGGACTCGGGTGGTGCTGTGTGAATGAAGGGGAGGTGACAAATTGACAGGTTGTGGAAGTATAATCAACAGTATTAAACAATTTATTGGATAAGGAGAAGGTGGTGAGAGAGAAGAGTCAGGAATGACTCCAAAGTGGCAATGATCTCAACAGAAATAGGGAAACTATGGAGAAGGGCTCATTGGGCAGGGAGGAGGAAAGGGTTTGGCACAACATATTCTTCAGCCAGGTAGAATGAGAGATATGCTTGATCCCTTCAAATGGACTTATTTAACAGGCAATTGGTGATGCAGGTTTCTAACTCATGAGATAGATGAGACCTACTTATGTACATTTGGGATTTGTCTTCATAGAGATGAAGCTGAATCCATAGGAAAGAGATGATGAAATACCAAAGAAGGAATATTTGAGAGAGGATCCAGGAAAAAAAATCCTAAGGTACATCCTAATAAATGATGCCAAAAACGTAGAATAATATTTGACTATTTCCTCTAACATTGCTTGTCAACATAGCTAAGGATAGAAAATCCTCTGGAAAAAAAATATATTTTGTTTTGTATTTCATTAAATATTAACTTAAGATATATTGCAATGTCTGTGAGATTCAGGAAATCTAATAACAAGAAGACTGGGGGGAAGGGAGAGAAGTGTTTGAACAGGTAGAAAGAGAAGCAAGAGAGGGTCATAAATCCTAGGAAGATCAGAGTATCTCTGAAAAGGGAGTGGTCATGTGTCAAAACCTAGAGGTCAAGAAGGATGAGTACTGAGGGAAAGCTGGTGGAGAAAGTGAATGTCAAAGAGAATGCCATTGAGAGAAGATCAAAGAAACAAGTTCTCTCTCCAAAGAGCAAAGCACTGAGGATAGGATCAAAGGTAAGGGTAGAGGGACTAGCTTTGGAAAGCAGATGAGCCACTTCCTCCCAGTCTGTAACAAAGAACAAGAGAGTAAAGTTATAGGGATGAGAAATAAAAATGAGATCTTCTGATGACCAGTTCAATAAATTACTTACCCATCAATTCACACTTCCTCTTCAGAATGTCTGGTTTGTGTTATTTTAAAATTTGTAGCTGACGGATGTTACTTGAGACTGATATTTTAAATTTTTAAGTTACATCGCTTCATTCCTAACACAACAAGGTTTTCTATATAGTTCTTAGAAACACCAGGGCTATTTTATATAAAAAATTTGTGGTTGATCCATATATTTAGACTGTGCCTAGAGCTTGATACAGTGCTTTGCACAGAATAAGCACAAATAGAATCCTCATTGATTCAGATTAACAACATTGTACCAAAAATACTTGTAATTGAGAGTGTTGTTTTTTATGACGTACATACATAAGCCACTGAGGAGAAGGGTCTGTATCATGCAGGTAATTTCTCAGAAAACATGGAGAGCAGCATGGAGCCACTTCTGAGAGAATCATTATTATATGTAAGGGAAGTAGCACAGTTAGTATTCTGGGGATGATGAATTAGTTATATCTCAACCAAAATTTTGAAAAAGCATCTTCTCTTATCTCTTCTTAACCATCCAGACTGGTTCTCAACCTTCTCTACTGAAAGTACTCTAGTCAAAAGTTACCAATTCTGTGTGTGTGTGTGTGTGTATGTGTCCCTCCCTCCTTCCCTTCCTCTCTACCTCCCTTTCCCTCTCCTTCTCTCTCTCTGTCTTTCTGTCTCTCTCTCTGTGTCTCTCTCTGTCTCTCTCTGTGTGTCTGTTTCCTCTTTTACATAACCACTTTATTTCTCCAACAAATTCTCAGCCTTCTGTTTGGCAGGCTGCAGGCTCTTTGTTTTGTTTTGTTTTTATTTTATTTTTAATTGATGGAACCAAAAAAGCATTCCCATAACATAATGCAATAAAAAAAAGATGTTTGCATATGAAACTGCAAATCTATTATGCATAATTTGTTCCTTTCAAATATACAAGAAAAATATTATGCAAAGTTCTTTTTTTCTCAACCTCCACCCTAGAGATGGCTACCATTCAATACATATATATATATATGTATATATATATATATATATATACATATATATATATATATATGTATATATATATATATATATATATATATTCTATACACACTTCTATTTATTATTTCTTTTTCTGAGTGCCAATGTTGTCTTTCTTTATACATCCTTTAGAGCTAATTTGGGAATTTATAATAGTTAAAGTAACTTTTTCATTCTAAGTCATTAGTAAACAACCTTGCTGTTATTGTACACATTTATCTCTTGGCTCTGCTCGTTTCTCTCTTCATTATTTTGTGTAACTCTCTAGAGGAAATCTAAGAAATCTAAGGACCAGTTCTCAATTCTCACTCTTTTTGTCCTCTCTGTAACATTGAACTCTGTTGATGCCTCTCTCTTCCTGAATAATCCCGTTCTGGATTTTTGTGACAAGGCTCCCTTTTCCTAATATTCCTTCTACTTGTTTGATTGTTTCTTCTCAGAATATTTTTCTGATTCATTACCTTTATTACATCCCTAACCGTTCTACCTGATTATACCACAAGGATCTGTCCTGGATCTTCTTTCCATATAAATTCTTTCACTTGATGACCATAACAACCCCCATAGGTTCAATTATTATTCCTATACAGGTGACTCAAATTTATACATCCATCCTTCATGTATTTCTTGAGATTTTGCTGGATATTATGAACTTTCTATTAGACAGTTTGAACTAGATATTCCATAGATCAAATTCAATATATTAAAAAACAAATCGTATTTCTCCCCCAGCCCACCGCTCTTCTAAACTTATTACTGTTAAGGGATAATAGTTTTAAAACTAAAGGAGTCACAGAGACATCTAATCTACTTCTCCTAATTGTACAAAAGATAAACCTGATACCCAAAAAGATTAAATGAATTGCCCAAATTCACACATATAGAAAGTAGTACAAGAATCATATAAATGGAGAGAAGAGGAAAGGTGCTCTAAATAGAAGCATTCCTAATATGATATGTCTCAAGGAATTTGTGAGCAGACCTATATGATTGAAGAACCCACTGGTCCTGGAGTCAAAGGACCTGAATCTGTCACTAATTAACCATGTGGATTTGGATAACTTATTTAATTTCTAGGTCTGTTTTCTTATTTGTCAAATTAGGGATTTGGACAAGACAAGCAGAGTTTGCCTTTCTGGGTCTTAGCTTTCTTATATATAAAATGAAAGTGTTAGTCTAAATGCCCCCATTAGATCTGTTTTGGTTGTGATCTGGTTGTATTCCTTTCTCTAGGTTATCTTTAGAGCAGAATTAGTATCTAGTTCTCAACTCCCATACCAGTAATATTCTTTCAAGTATGCCATTTTGTTTTCCCAAATACATTTCTATATTCTGTTGCTTTAGATTCTCAATATTTAATGCTTGATACAGAGGCCAGAACTTATAAACAAGTAAGGATTTGGGTTCACTTCAAAATTTTCACATTTCCTTATTGTAACAAAAGAGGTTATTCAGCTTTTTATGAGTTTTCATATATTTGTTAGTCCATATAGCATATCATTTCCAAATTATCAAAAAAGATTGATCAGTCCTAAATTTTTTTATCACCAGCCTATCCTGTAACTTACAGATGATAAGATTAATAAATTCAATTTTCCTTAATGCTTCCTTTCCTTAAGTAGTAATTCCTTAATACTTACTTATTACAGGTTTGTTTATCACATTTGTATTCCAAAAAATATTTTTAATAGGCATGATCTTCCATCTAAATAGGAATCCATCCAAATAAACCATGACATATGAAGTTACGGTCTTGATTTCTCCAACAGCCCAACTGGATGCTTCAAAAACCAAAGCATTACTTTGTGGTTGGTGGGCAGACATCACATGTACATGTGGGTTTGGGGCCAGATTCAAGTCTCTTGCTCTGAACAATTATTCATAGAAACAAATTTACATGTGCAAATCATTTACTGATGCAGGTGTATGCAATTTGTTGGATTTTTTTTCCTTCAACCCAGAGTGTCTCAGTGTGTAAAATGTGATGCATGATTTCAACCCTTGAGAAATACAAGACTCTACTAGTTGGTTGTTTCTGTAAAATGTTAAGGACCCAACTGGCATATGGGCTATTCTCGGGGGATCTTATCCATTAGGTCTGGAAATCATTTGAGTGAATATCTTGAAACCATAAATTTTAAAACTTGAATCCAGCAGCCTGAGGAGATTTACTTACCTCACCCTGGCAGAGAAGATAAGGGTACTACTGTTTTAGTTTCCCATATAAAATCATAGGAAAATATAATAATACTCTTATGGCAGGGAAGGTGATTGAAGACCTGTGGTTTCATTGGGGAGGTATAATCTCACTCAAAAAATACAAATATTCCCTCTGTTAATAAAAATCTACAACTTTTCTGCTATTTACAGTCTTAGAAAGTTGCCTGCTGTGTTAGAAAGTTTCATTAAAGAGTGAATGGCTTATGATCAAATAGACTGTATAGGTCTTGAATTTTCCTGAATATCAGGTTCAGTTCTCTAGCCACTACACTAAACTGTCCATCATCATCATCATCATCACCACCACCACCACTACTACTACCACCATCATTAATAAGTATAAAGATAGCAGTAACAATTGCTGGACAGAAGCTTGGCTCACCCAGCTCAACAACCTAGTTCTATCAATCAGGCATCTGAGGCTGATCAAATAGTTCAATAGTTTGGGTTCAACATTTGAATTCTAGTTTGAGCTAGAACTCAATTTTTTTTTTTATTTGATAACAAACAATTCCACCAAAAAAAAATGTGGGAAATGTAAAACCATCTCTCAGAGCTGAGATTGTAAAATCCAATTAGGGATTCCTTCCCTCATTCAGTTTATGCAAAGATAGGGGAAGTTGGCTGCTTTTCCACTACCTCCTTCCCCAAATAGAAGTGACCTTCAGAATCTGCAACAAGTTCTAAGGAGACAGAAGCAACAAACTTTAGGCAGTGAAAATAGCATCAAATATGTATGAACAGACTGGTTTCATTGGGTAATAAAGAGTATTCTTTAAGACTAATTAGAAGTTAAATAACTTATCCAGGATCACACAACTAGTGTTTCAAGTCAGATTTTACCCCAGTTCCTCCTGATTTCAGACCTAATACTTTATTCACTGAACCATGTAGAAGCAACATCATTATTAATAAATTAATTGTTTGTTTCTTCCACTTAGATCTAAAGCTTTACCAGGTATCATTTTAGGTTGTAACAACCTTTAAAACCAAGTAACAAATAAACCAGACTTAGATCTTGAATTACCTAAATCACAAAGTGTTTAATCAAGATTTTAAAAATAATGATGAATATTCTCATTTCATTTAATTAATAATAAATTACTAATATAATGTTATTAATATTTTAGTGAGAACAAAAATAGCTTTATACAATAAATAGACCTAGTATTATTTGAAATATATTTCATCTTTATCCTTTTAAATTTCTATTTTGTGTATTATAATATACATAATAATTAGGATATTTATACATGTTTAATTTCTAAAAAATGAATAAATAAATAAATTCTAAATATTTTACATACATGTATACATAAATCATATATATACACACATATATATTAGTGCTGGCTCATAATTTTTATAGAGGTAAAATTTTTTTAAATAGTTTAGTAACTACTGCATTTCTCTATGATCTGCTCAACACTTATTTACCTGAATTAAATTCAACAGCAAAACCAATTCTTGTCACAGAGTCTTATGGGTTTACTATACTGAAAGGAAGAAGGAAAGGCTAACAAACATAAACACTCTTGATACTTACTGTTAGGAGGTTGATTAAATCCATGTTAGGTTCCAAGTGGTGTGAGGCACTCTGGAGGGAAACCAGCTCACTCAAGGTCACTGAGAGCTGGTGCATCTTCACAATATTGACTTTATGATCTTCAATCCAGTCTGGAAAAATGACATGAACGGCAATCAAGTCTTTCAAGTGAACGCCCAGGATGGGGATTTTGAAGCCTTCACAGTCAGCAAAAGCTTTGCGGTAACGGCAGTAATTGCCACTGGAGGAGACCAGTTCTGTCATTTCATTCCAGTCCTGCAAACAGACACAGAATTAAAGTCTCCAAGTAGTGTGGCCTTCTATATCCTCCCTGGTTGTATCTCTGGAGAGGTGATAGCATGTTTTGCTAAAGAGTTCTAAAGCCCTTCACAAAGGCAGTCAAGACTAAGTAAGACTGGCTGTTGAGTTGACCTAGAAACAAATTGCTGAGTAAATGGATCATGAAACCAATAGGATATTGACCTCCAAAATACTGGAATTAGGAGTGAAATATGAAAGTAAAGATTGTCTTCTGTGATTCCTAGCACACTTATTTAGAAGTATAATGATTTATCTATAGAAGTATGAAATGATACTTTAAGAACTATCTTTTCAGTCAGTCACCAAGCATTTATTCTAAGTGCCTACTATCTGCCAAACACTATGCTAAGCACTGAGAATAAAAACACAAAGACTGAAACAATCCTTACTTACAATCTCTTTTTTCTCAGTGAAGGAAAAATTTGTCCTTATGATTCTGGGGATAAATATAACATAAAGGCCAGGTTAGGGGATTATCCTTTAATTTTTTCATGTATATAATTTCTATTCCAGTCAACCTAGTTTTTAAGTTTCTTGTGAATGGAGATCTTTTTGTTAGATCTACAATAACCCTTAATTCACCATTTCAATAGGAAGTCAAGAATGCATTTTAGAATTGGGACATGGGACAGCTAGGTGGTGCAGTGGACAGAGCACCAGCCTTGAATTCAGGAGGACCCGAGTTCAAATCTGGTCTCAGACACTTAACACTTCCTAGCTGTGTGACCCTGGGCAAGTCACTTAACCCCAGCCTTAAAAAAGGGAGAAAAAAAAAAAAAAGAAGAATTGGGACACTAATACACTGTTGGTAGAGTTATGAACTAGTCCAAACCATACTGGAGAACATCTTGGAACTATAGCCAAAGAGCTATAGAAATACTTTGACTCAGAAATACTACTAGTAAGTCTATTTTCCAAAGAAAAAGGAATAGGACCTATTTTTATATATATATATATATATATATATATATATATATATATGTATATATATATATATGTATATATATATGTATATATATATGTATATATATACGTCTATTTAATATTAATAATTGAATAAATATATCACAAATAATAAATAAAATGATAAAATTAATAAATATATAAACATATGTGAATAAATAGTTATATAATATATTTTATTTGTTATTTATTTATATCAGTTTTTTTTTTTTGTGTTGGCAAGGAACTGGATATCAAGAGGATGCCCATCAACTTGGGAATGGTTGAACAAGTTATGGTGTATGATTATGAAGGAATACTATTATGCTATAAGAAATCATGAGCAGAATGATTGTAGAAAAACCTAGAAAAATTCACATCAACTGATGCAAAGTAGACCAGGAGAAGATAGTACATAGAAACAGCAATATTGTAAAAAATTTAAAAAAAAATAAAATGAAACATTTAGCTACTCGAATCAATAACAAATATCCAAGACAATTCCAAAGGACCCATGACGAAAAATGATACCCACCTCCAGAAAGAGAATTGATGACCTCTGACTGCAGATCAAAACCTACTTTTAAAATGTTGTTTTTATTGTTTTATTGTATTTGTGTTTTCTTTTGCAATGTGGATAATATGGAAACATTTGTCACGATCTTACATGTACAATAAAAATTAAATGCATTTTTTTCAAGGAAGTGGACTATTAGAAATTGTTTTACATATATTCAGGAAATATTTAATAAAGTAAATAAAAATAAAATTTCAATTTTCAATTCAGATTGGCCTGAATCACCTCATTGTTGAAAAGAGACAAGCCCACCACAGTTGATCATCATATAATCTTGTTGCTAGGTACAATGTTCTTTGGGTTCTATTCACTTCACTTAATATCAGTTCATATAACTCTCTCCAGGTCTCTCTGAAATCATGAATGATAAATCTTAATCATGGAGAAATAGAAAGAGGAGGAAACCTTGGCAATGTTTAAAAGAAATATGATCTATTGTCCTAGCATGCTGCATTAAAATGACCATAAAGACTCTATTCCCTTTTTCTACTATTCTAATCAGGTTCAGTGTGAGAAAGTTTATGCCCCTTTGCACTATGAATAGCAGATATTCAGAGGGAAGATTAGTTCATTCTTAAAATACTTAAGTTTATTAAGATTATTTTCAGAGAAGAGTGCTGATTTTGCTCAATATTTGTATAGTCCTCTTTTATAGAAGAAAATAAACTTTCTACAAACAAATGTATATTTAGTGCACATAAAAGATAAGTTCTGACAAACAAGCACTTTTATTTGAAATTTGACTAAGTCCCACAAGTACCTTTGTAACTTCTGAAGAAAGATGAGAATGAGTCTCTTTGAGGCGGGAAATAGAACTATGGCTCAGTCCTCCAACCACTGCCATCAGTGTGTTAAAATTCTGCAGCTGAAGGAGTTTCTGAAAGAGAAATATCATAGGAGAGGCTTAATAAATACTTAATATTTGAATGGTTAAACAAATGAGGAATTCCTAATATAATCATGAGAAATCCAGGAGGCATACTCATTATTCAACATATCTATAACAACAATGTAAAATTAGTTCCCTAGACTTTATTAGTAGAGAATGCTCTAAGAAAAAAACCATTTAGAATGGACTTCTAAACTTTTTGTGCCTTGGAACCTTTTGGCAATCTCGTGAAACCTATTAACCCTTCTCATCACAAATTTTTAAATGATTAAAATAAAATATATATAATTAAAATAAAATTATCAAAACATTTTTTAAAATTTCATGAACCCTGGTTTAAAATATCTTCTTAACTTAAGCCTAATTACTAGACATAAACAAAAATAGAAAATTTTCTTTACCTGGGCAACATTTATAAATTTTGTGATGACTTCAGCTCTTTGCTGTGGAGTTGGTTTACTAAGAACCATCAATTGGACCCATTTAGAGATCCCATTAAATAAAGCAATGGATCTTTCCAGGGTAGGGTTATTCTCCAGGCAGCCATGAATTACATAGCTTTGATAATCTGTGAACTGATCAAGGAAGAGTTAGAAATGCTGAATCTCACTGGAACATAACATCAAAATGCTTCTTAGACAAAAGAAGTGAGTTATTTGTTCTATGTATCTACCTATCTATGTGCTGATTAATCTATCATCCATCATCATTATCAAACTATTATTGTTGTTATTATCTATATATCATCTGTTATCTTTCCTACTTTTCACTATATCCTTCCAGTTTCAATTTTTTTCTTTAATACGCACAATTCCTTCATCATTTATTTATATAAAGGATAACATAAAGAACATTAAGATTATCACATCTAACAATCAAAGGCCTACACTAAGGAAGAGGAAATTAATATCCTTTCAAGTCTAGGGGCAACTGGCCAAAAATGAAAAAAAAAAATTCTCAGTTAGGAAAGAAATGAAAACAAGCAGAGAACTAAGACTACTTTTAACAATGACTGTAAGTCAGGAATACTTTTGGATGGTCAATGGTAATGCCATTAAATATGTGTGTCTGTGCAGGGGCCGCTTGGCTTATTTACTGAAAATGGGAACATATGTCCTAGTGGAGGAAACAATTTTTCAGAAATGCATGTTTGTCACCAAATGCTCTGTTGGACCTGAAATGTTTGTTTCAGCGGTATAAATATTGCTCCAGAGAGCCCTGATGTCAGAACCTCTCAGGCTATGGTATAGAGGAAAGAAGGGAGCTAACATAGACATAGAACATGGGAGGACAAACAAAAGTCACCAGAAATTACATAAAAATGACTAATGGAAGTATAATAATAGCAAATGAGTGAGTAGGCCCCTTGGAAGAACAGGACCCAGGGCTTGAGGAAGGAAAAGATTATAGAAAAGAGGAAGAAAGTAGTATCAAAATGAGTAACAAACTGATGTCTTAGCTCAGGATCTTGATCCCAAGAAAGAAGAGACTCCAGCTTTGGGCTACTCTCTGAAAGCCACACTTTTTGATCTAAGCCATCAATCACAATTAGGCATTTAGCCCAAATCCAAATGAATCATTCCTTCCTCTCAAAAGAGCAAAAATCTTCATTTAACAATAACATTTAAAGTGAAGGTTGTTTAACTTTGAATGTCAATAACTCTAAAGCATGTCAGAAGAAAATACAAAAAAAAAAAAAAAAAAAAAAAAAAAAAAAGCCTTAAGCTCACAAAGACATTGGGGGGAAAAACTGAGCAGAAGTTTAATTTCTTAACCACAAACAATGACAGGATAATGTTTCTCTTCATTTCAAAGGGTTTGTTCTTATGAGACTACAGGAAAGTTTCCAAGGGGTACAGTGACACATGCTGCCAACTCTTTAAAGGATGGAAATATTGTTCCTGGGGAAGCTGGCATGGGGGTTGTTATCTTTGGAACAGAAAATGTTAAGTTTCTTACTGAAATCCGTCTGAAAGATTTGTGCTCCAGAAAAGTAAGGTGCTCAGCCAGTTCAATGGGCTCCAGATGGTCAAACAGCAGACAGGCTTTTCCCTTCTTAGATACTTTTTTTCTTTGTGTAACTCTTCTCATCCAGTCATAGGAAGGACTGTAAGAAAGGAAAGTCTGATCAGCGTAGCCCTGGCTGTACTAAGTATAATCTTGCTCAATAGTTTTTGTTATTCTGGATACATTTATTATATATGAAGCTGTTGTCGCCCCATTGCAGACACTTAAACTGTAAACTTCTTGTATCTCCATCATCTAAGTGCTTAACACCTACTTAATGACTGATTGATTAAGAGATAGCAGGGTATTTTGCCCATGTCACTGGAAGCTCCCTCTAACAGCGAGTAACCCAATATGACAAGGAGGATGTCTCTGGCCGATGGCTCCCCAGACATGGGGTGTCGCAGAAAAGTTTTCTCTGTGATTTTAGCTTTTCTTAAAGGGACTAGCCTTGAAACCCTGAGCTAATCTAGCCCATACTCTGACCAACACATTGTATAATAGTGTTCAGTCCAAGCCACACAATAGGAGGCAAATCATGAAAGTTATTATCTGGATGGAATAACATGGAATCAAACTAAAAATTCTGATTTTACTCTATTCAGAATGAAATTAAACATGACATGTTGTAGTATATGGGAAAGAGCAGCACTGATTGTTCTGGAAATAAAAAGACCTGTTTCCTTCTGATCATGTCTTTACTGTACTCCATGGTGATCTTAATTAAATCTCTACATCACCTAGATTGGACCAGATGATATCTATCAAAGATTCATTCCCATTCTAACATTTTAAGGCACAATGGTTATAAATATTAGTTGAAAAGCTACTATGCACAAAGGATGCCACTGGCAACCCTGCATGTAAAGCAGCAAGTTTCTTATAGCTCATCAATGAGAGACATGAGAAGTCTTATTTCCCAAATAAATAAAAAATCCCTAACAGATTTGTAAGGGCATCTGGCAACCTAACCTTGAAATCATTTTTTGGGGTTAAGAGATCTCCTAAATGTTCCTGTTACCAATTCAAAAATCCCTTGGAAGAATCATTATTATTATAATTGTTATTAATAATGTAATAGCAATTAATTAGTAATAGTACTTAGTAATAATAATTGGCATTAATATATTTTCAGGTTTGCAAAGTATTCCCCATGTCATTTAATCTTCACAAACACCCTCTAAAATAGGTACTATTATTATTCCCAGTTTGCAGATGTGAAAACTGAAGTTCAACAAGGTTAGATAACTTGCATGTGATCTCATATCTAGTAAATGTCTGAGGTTCGATTCAAAGCTTTGTTATTATCTTTAGCACCTGGGAGCATCATAATAGCTAGGGTTAGCTTGTAAGTGACTATTAAGGATGGCCTTTGCAGGGACCAATCTCAGGACAAATATATTTTTTATGGAGATTGAAGTTATGGGAAAGATGTTTAAGTCAGGAGGGACCATAATAAAAGGCAGGCTTACATGGAGCATTGGTGTACAGACCTGAACATGAAAGAATGAGGCACTAGGCCAGACCCATAAAGATCTAAGGCTAAGCAGAGAAAAATGGCCCATACTACACATATTTGTCAAGGGGCAGCTCCAACAAGGACTATAATACATTTGCCATATTAAATCTCAAAGGCCTGAATTGATCAAAAAAAGCCAATATTTCTCTGTTCCTAGTTTGTCTGCTTTGCTATAATAATTATTATTCAAATAGTCTTATAGGATAGGAATTATTTCATTATTGTCTTTGAATCTTTAACACCTAGAAAAGCTCCAGCACATAGTAGGCACCTAATAATTACTTGTTGAATAACTCTAGAGGCTTAATTAGTATGTGACCTTTGATTCAATTCATTCAATTACACAGTTTTTTTAAGCATACTAAGTACAGAGTACAATGAGAAAGACTGAGATTAAAAATGTAGCTAACATACTATTTTTGACATAATGTAGGATATATAATCTAATCTGAAGACAAGCACACAATGCAAAATTATGAATAAACATATAATAAAGAGAATATAAGCACAATTTAATATAAGAATATAATATAATAAGCATATAATAAAGCTTTAAGAGACCTGAAAGAATATGATAAAAGATTTCACTGAAGAGGTAAAAGTGGTACTTTAAATGAATTGTAAAAAATATAACAGATAAAATGGAGGGTACGAGTAAACTAGGTAAAAAAGAAAATGTCTAAGAAATGGCATAACATCTACTCCAAGGACAAAGAATAATCTGGTTTGTCTGGAGCCTAGAGTGCATTATTAAATGCACAGTAAACAACAAATTACTTGAATTAAATTGTTCTTAGTGAGATAACCATATATTGACATTAAATTTCTCAACTATCATAGTATCATAGATTTAGAGTTGGAAGGGATCTTTGAAATCCTTTATCTTAATCCCCTTAACTTACAGATGGAAAAACAAAATGGCTAAGAGACTTGTCCAAAGTGATTTAAATAGTAGCTAGAGAAGCCAGCATTTGAACCAGGAATTGAATCCTGAACTCTTTTCACTACATTTTGCTAAAAGGATGATATAGACCTCAATCTTACTACTTCTCACATACTTAGGGGAGAACACTCACTACCATTTGAATAGGATATCCTGTGGGAATGATTATTTTAATGTGTTGTTTGACTTTTTGTGATAGAGAAAGGTAGCCTTCTCCCTACTATGCTTATTTTAGAGTCTCATCCCCTCAACAGCTATGAGGAGGAGGGAAAGAAGAAAAAGGACAGAGTTTGTTTCATTGAAATGTTTTTGTTCTGTCATTATTGATGTTTCCCTAAACCCAGTCTCCTTTTCCAAACACATATCCTAGCACTCTTTTCTATCACGAATCTTTTAAATGCAGGTATGGTTACATTTCCATGTTATCAAGAAGATGCTAAGAGGAAAAAAAAAAAAACAATGCAAGTATTACCTATTTTTCTATGTCAAGGTTGAATCAATCAACATGTATGAATATATATATACACACACACACACACATATATAATGCTTAAGCATCAAATGTGTCATAAAAAAGAAAACTTTTCTCTCTAGCTCTCAAACAACTACCTTGATAGCGTATGGAAGACAGGACTGACATTATTTATGCATTGCCATTGCATGACAGTTAAATAAGTACAAGTAAATTGCATAGCTTACATCTTACAGCATTGTCCAATGTGGTTACTCTTGAAAGGGAAAGCATTAAATATAAACCTTTAACTGATCTATAATGAGGTTAACTCAGAATGTCACTAATAACCCCAAGAAGAGGAAATTCCTCATCTGTGATGAATGGACACATGGGTCCTACTTACATGCTGGATATATCAATGAGGTTGATATGTTTTTCATATCCCAGTTGGCTGGCTACTTCCTGAAACTCCTCAGTCATACGAATCAAACCAAGATCCAGGTTAAATTCTGCGGGGAACTCCAGAATCCAATATCTGAAAGGTATGGAATGTCAAGCAATAGTCTCAGGCTAAGCTTATGGGGAAACTATATCATTTTTGGGATTCTGTGCCCAAGAGCTCTCATTGCATTAAATAATCCATCTCTCTCTGTCTAGTACATCATATCCAACCTCCACTCCTTTAAATCATAGATCAAAGTCCATTCCCCCTAGTTTTAAATAAATACTGATGTGATTTTTCTTGACTTTCTTTCTCTGTTATATTAGAATTTTTATGGATAGAGAAAAATCTCTAGTTTTAAAATTAAAATTAGTTTAAAAAATTTTAAATCCTACATCTCCATCCTGAAAAAAGTGGACCTCACCCATAGCTTCCTCTGACTCTGGTAGAAAAGCATTTGCCTTATTTTGAGTCAGGTCTCTGAGATACTTCCGAGGCATCTTCAGCCCCATAGAGTAAGTACTCCCTCCCTGCTCCAGCACTATTTTAAGAATTGTTTCTCAGGGGCAGCTAGGTGGTGCAGTGGATAGAGCACCAGCCCTGAATTCTGGAGGACCCGAGTTCAAATCTGAACTCAGACACTTAATACTTCCTAGCTGTGTGACCCTGGGCAAGTCACTTAACCCCAGCCTCTAAAAAAAAAAGAATTGTTTCTCCATTAAAATGTAAGCTCCTAGTATAACCAAGAGAACATTGGACACAGTAACAGCAAGATTATGTAATAATCAACTATCGTAGACTTAACTCTTATAAGCAATGCTCTAATCCAAGACAATTACAATAGACTTGAGATGCAAAATGCCATCCACAGCCAGAGAGAAAAAATGGAGATTGAATATGAATCAAAGCATGGTATTTTCACTTTTTTGTTTGCTTTTTTCTTTCTCATTCCTTTTTCCCCCTTTTAACCTTATTTTTCTTGTACAACATGACCCATATGGAAATGTTTAAAAGGGTTGTATATTTTAACCTATTGTTTGCTGTCCTGGAGGAGGAGGGAGAAAAAATTTGGACCACAAAATCTTATAAAAATGAATGTTGAAAACTATCTTTACATCTTTATATATATTTGGAAAAATAAAATGTTATTGAGGTAAGAAACAAAAAAGAGTGTGATCTCCTTGAGGGAAGAGACTATACAGTGTGTATTAAGCGGGTGCTTAATAAATCCTATCACCTATCATCTATTTATCTATATAATTTGTTTCTATACAATTCAGACATAAATAATAAGTGAAAAAAATCACAGAATTTGTTCTCAACATATATGCCCCCTATATATATGTACCAATATTTTTATTATGCTCTTCAGAGAATATCTCAAATGAGAAATTAAGCTATAGAGCAATTCTGTGAGTTTTTTTCCATGTAGCACTTAATATTTTGTGTAAAAACATTTCATATAGAACACCAGTTAGATAAAAACTCTCTCTAAACAACATGCATTCAAATAGTTTAAAAGTGAACAATTCAGTCTTAAGATTCTTCTGATTTTGCATGTTATCAGGTGAGCTCCATAATGGAATTCTTTCCCTATTTTCTATTTCCACTTAAATAAAATTAAATATAATATTTAAATGAAATAAATAAAAAGCTGGAGTGAAGGCCCAATTCTTAATGACCTGGGAAACAGGGCTGAGTTTTCACTGGCTTTTCTCTGTTCTCCATGCTGCTATTCACTACAGGACTGATGCAAGAAAAGACATGGAATATTTTTGGAGAATTGCAGGACAAGATAAAGGCCTAGCTAAATGGGGATGTTTATATCTGGTTTCCATGGTGAGAAAGTGGACCCATGTTCAGAGAGCATGAGATTTAAATGCCACTACCTTAAAGTGGACATCTAGGAAGAATCAGAGACCGAAAACTGTCTCCTTTATAGAGAGTCATTACTGCTGTTGTTGAGTCATTTTAGTCATGTCCAACTCTTTGTAACCCTAATTGTTTAATAGTTTTCAGTCATGTCTGACTCTTCATGACTCCATTTGGGGTTTTATTGACAAATAGGAAAATTGCATTTCTATTTGTTATTTCTCCAACTCATTTTACAGATGAGGAAACTGAGGCAAACAGGGTTAAGTGACTTGCTTAGGATCACACAGCTAGTAAGTATTTTAAGCTTAATTTGAACTCAGGAAGATACGCTTTCCTGAGTCCAGACCTGGAACATTATTCACTAAGTCACCTAGCTGCCCATCCAGAGGCAAAAACCAAAGCAAATCCTTTATCACAACAAAAATAGAGAGGATAAGGATGTGTACAATGATTTGGGGGAGAATAGGTATGAAAAAATAAATTCTACCTTCCCAACATTTGTTTTTATTTTCTAAACATATTTTTACAACAGTTTGACCTCCTATCCCTAGGTTAGAGAATTGGTATGAAAACTATTTTTCCTTAAATACTGAATATTATTACTAAAGATAGATCAGAGGGCCATAGACCCAGAACTTAAAGGGACCCTTAAAGGTCATACATTGCAACCTCATAAAATAGATAAAATAAATGAGGCATAGTGACTTGTTGAAGGTCGCAATAGAGCCAGGATTAGAGTCCCTATCTTATGACTCCAGATTTAATAGTCTTTTGTCTGAGCAAAACAGCAATTGCAATAAAAGCCCTTTTTTTTTGGAGTAACAAACTTGAATAGGCCATGTTATTAATGGAAATACTGGTGAAATTTCAAGTAGAAAGAAATTTTACTAAATAATTTATTCAACTAGCATTTATTCAGCACCTGCTATGTGGTAATCACTGTGTTAAATAAACACTAGAGATATGAAGAAAGACAAAAAAAAAGTCTCAACTGGTCTAATGGGAGGGACAATATGTATCAGAGGCTAGAGGAGATAACATGCAAAAATTATGTGTAAGTATGAATTAAATTTGGGGAAAACCAACAAAATTAGGGAAGTCTAGAAAAGGCTTTGATGGGACTTCATGGGAACCCAAGGAAGCCAGAGGCAGAGAAAACAAAAAAGAGTACTCTATTCACGGGGGAAGTGCAAAAGTTCTTGGGAAATAGAGTTGGGAAATGGAATGT